>NW_019268580.1:0-16712 GCF_002738365.1 Cucurbita moschata
GGAGGATTCGCTACCGATCTTGGTGAGGGAAACGGACGGAACGACGAGATCTGAGAGACTATCCAAGAACGGTAAGGTTGTTACCGAACCTCTTTTCGACGCTCGAAACTCATCGTGTGACTAAGCAAAAATCAAGAAAATAATATTGGCACGTAGGTTGATAGATGATCTATAACTTTGTTGAAGAAACCACCTCTGTTTGGGTTAAGAATCGAAAGATAGAAAATGGAAAGAAACCTCGGAAAAACTAATCGGAAGCCTTGATTTTCTGGTAGGAGGAGAGAGAAGCCGCCGGCGTACCACGCGTCAACCAACCAGAGGGCCGCGTGCGCCAATCGCCCCCGGACACGCGTCGAGCGCCGCCTGGGAAAACGCGGCTCCAGCGCTCCTGCGACACGCGTCCCTGGCTCCGCGACCCGACCCGCGCTCCTTGGCTGACCCGATACCCGCACGGCGAACCGAATCCAGTTGACGACCCGCGGTCCACCCGAATCACCGCTTCCGACCCGAACCCGCGACCCGCGACTGCAGGAATTTCTGGGCGCGTGACACTCGCGCGTGGAACCCGCGAGTGGCTGCTCCCCAGCGCGTGACTGGCGCGTGGAGGCGCGTGTAAGCTGTTTTTGGCCCGATCGGCTTCTGTTTTCCCTAGTTTCCCCTGATTCATATCCTAACTCCATTTGTTTGTATGAAATAGGACCTTATTGAGGAAAAATCACCCCCTCTCGTTACGCCAAGTGTGTGGAAACGCTGCGTAAGGGCACGTAGCATCCAAGTAAGTCGCCACACGGAATTTAGGAAGTAATACTTGTAGGAACCGCTTGGGATGCATGCATGCTAGTCTGAATATTTTAGGTTGTAGCTTTCCCGTAAATGTTCGTAGGAAATAGTTTATTGAACGTAAGATGTATGCTGTGATTTGTTATGAGAGTTACTTGGATACTGCTTATATGCTCTTAATTCCCACTTTATTTTATGCATATGTATATCTTTTTGCTGAATGGAGAATGGAAAATTTGCGAACTCTGTGCTCCGGGAATTGATGGATGTTATCACCCCGTCGAGCTTGTATGATTACTTTGCATGAAATATGTTTGAGGTTTTTGGATAATAGTTATGTACGTACTCGGTTATTTTTAGGGCCACCTTTATGAATAAGACTAGAAGACAATGGTTAGAGCGACAAACCATCAAGGGATCGACTTAACCTTTCCCTATTAGTTTATCAGACCATCACGGCACATGAAACATCCTTAGAGTACCCTTAAGCTACTTGTGTGTGGATGGTGATATAGCTTCGTGGGGGACCAGCGGGTTCCTGATCAGGACTCGACTGCTCGATAGCCGTTTAGTATGGGAAACGGGATACCCACGTCGTAATTGACCGTTTAGCTGGATGGAATAGGGGAGGTAGCCCTCCCAAATACAGGGGGATTATCATGGGTCTAGGGGGTTGCAGCTCACTTCCTAGGCAAGACCCCAGATAATCTCATACCCATGCCGAGGTAGCCACTCGTAAGGCACCAGTCCAACACAGGTTAGCATAAAAGGAACTCTATGGGTTTAAATAAAAGGTCTAGGAACCAAAGAGGACCAAAGGGATAAGTTCCAAGAGAGAAAGCCCTAATGAGGTAAGGCCCGATTTCAGTTGTTCTAGAGCCAAAGGAAAGCCCGTGATCGTCTGCTAAGTTTAGGGTGCGGTAAGAGCCTACAAGTAGGTGGCTTACTGAGTATAATTTTTATACTCATTCCCTTTATACTTTTTTTTTTCAGGTACGTGAGGCGTCGAGTCAAGAGAGGGCGCGTCGATCGATGTGGGTTGTCACAGAGGAAGCGTGTCCCGGGGCGTCAGTCTAGTTTACTAAATAGTACACTTTGTCTCACATGTTCCTTTCCTTGTTTTTCTTTTACCTAGGCACTTATGTCCTTCTAATAAAGATATGTTTTTCTTTTGAAACAAATGATTTCCTTGAATTTCTCGTTTATGCATTACATGTCATACAATGTTAGTCACGGCTTAATTTGGGGTCGTGACAGTTTCCCTCCAACGTGAACGATCATGTCACATTGCAAACATAGGGAACTTCCATCTATCTCACAGTAAAAGAAAGCTACATACAATTTCGAACACGAAAAATACATTGATTCTAGTTAATCATACCGTCCCGAAACATAATATATAACAGAGCGAACGAGTACCAAAAACAAAAGGAAGGACCTCCCTACCAGGTGCGTTCTCGCATATATCACAACGGGGAACGTCACTCGGACTTGCAAGGCCAACTCTTACATGTCGACTTGCGAGTTTATTGCACATATGGACCTATCATACAAGTTTGCAACATATTTGATATGATTTCAGCTTCAAGTTCAGTTCTTTTGTTTGAAACAAACATGAAAGTTTAGTTCTTCAGAAGGTAATCAATTTAGCATCAGCTATGCTTCAACGAAAGCCACAAGACTAGAGGTATGAACACCAAATGAAATGTCAAAGATTAATCAAATTATCATCCAAGCTGACAATCCTCGTGTTAAAAATCGAACAGAACTGCTAGAAGGCACTTGTTTTTATATAAACTCAATGAGAATGAGTGCTCGGGTTATGTGTAACAGCCCCACTGCTACTAGATATTGTCCTCTTTGGGCTTTCCCTTTCCGACTTCCCCTCAAGGTTTTAAAACACGTTAGTTAGGAAGAGGTTTTTCCACCGCTAGTAGATATTGTCCTCTTTGAACTTTCCCTTCTAGGCTTCCCCTCGAGGTTTTAAAACGCGTCCATTAGGAAGAGGTTTCCACACCCTTATAACGAATGTTTCGTTCCCCTCTCCAACCGATGTGTCGTTCCCCTCTCCAACCGATGTGGGATCTCACAATCCACCCCCTTGGGGGCCCAACGTCCTCGCTAGCACACCGCCCAGTGTCTAGCTTTGATACCATTTGTAACAACCCAAGCCCATCACTAGCAGATATTGTCCTCTTTGGACTTTCCCTTCCGGGCTTCCCCTCAAGGTTTTAAAACGCATCCGTTGGAGAGAGGTTTTTCACACCCTTATAAGGAATGTTTCATTCCCCTCTCCAACCGGTGCGGGATCTCACAAACCACCCCCCTTGGGGGCATAGCATCCTCGCTAGCACACCACCCAGTGTCTGGCTTTGATACCATTCGTAACAACCCAAGCCCATCACATCGCTCGCAGATATTGTCCTCTTTGGACTTTCCCTTCCAGGCTTCCCCTCAAGGTTTTAAAACACATCTGTTAGTGAGAGATTTGCACACCCTTATAAGGAATGTTACATTCCCCTCTCCAACCGAGGTGGGATCTCACATTACGCTTCATATTGATCATGTTTCAGCTGAGCAAAGCCACTTGGTGCGACAGTAAACACCAGCAATTTTCAACTTTAAACATGGATTTCAGAGAGATCAAATGCAATGCAGATATGGAGCATGATTCTTGCCAAATTGACAGCAACAAAAGCCTTCATCCAAAGCTTTCCATCACCCAAATGTAATGAAAATTTGCAAGAATCGCTAGGCCTAAAAGACACCTCAAGAACAAGATCCAGCAACATTACAACAATCAAATGCAAGCAGATATCCAACAGCCCATGATTTCAAAGACCCAATAATCCACGATTCAATTATCATCCCAAACAGAATAGAAATGAAGTAATGACAATCAAGATTAAGTAAGATCAACCCACAGAAACAAAATGGGCAAAAATCCAAGAGAACGACAAAGAAGGGGAAAAAGAGAATACCTTCTCGTCACAAGAGCGGCAAAGCGCGGCTTCGTCAGCAGCGCAAAAGACGATAGCAGCAGCGCTTTCACAAGCGTCACAAAGTGTTCTCATAATTGAAGCTCCCCACGCTCATTTCCTCGCCCAACAAAATCAACCGCACGCCACCAACAACGCCTTCATAACCCCCCTCCTCACCCACAAAACAAAACCCAAAAACAATTTTCCCCAAATAAACCAAACCCTTCAAACCAAACAAAAACACCCAAAATTCACAAACCAATATCAAGAACAACGACAAGTTCTTGAGGTTTCCTAGACCAGATGGGCTCGACGTTTGACAACGAAAACGATGATGGGGAATGGAATGACAAGGAAGAGAGAAAAAAAATTAAGAAATGGGGTTGGATTCGCGGGGCCTGAGGGGGTAAAAGGAGATTCGAGAACACAATCGGGCTACCAGAAACAATAATAAATGTGAAGAACAGCACATGGCAGCCAATGAAAAGGGCAAAATGGTATGGATTTACTGTTTTTGAAGAGGAGCCCTTATTTTTGAAATTACCATAACTCAGAGCTCAGTCCATGGCCACAAGTTTTGTTAGGGAGAAATGAATGGGCGTCTCGGATGATTCTCATCCACCAATTACATATCTGACGCGGGGCCCAACCAAATTTTTGTCCGTATATTATATTGCAGAAATAAGGTGTGTGTTTGAAGATTGGATACAAATGGGCGGTTGAGATGGGGTTTGGTAATTCTTCATCTTTTCTCTCTAATATCTTCTACTCTGCACGTGGCGCCCCATTCATCTTCAACCTTTCTTGTTTGTGGTTCATACCCATCCCACTCTAATCTTTCTCTTTTCATCTCCTTAGGTTGGATTGGATAATCGTCTCGATCTACGAAGTTTTCGAGACGATTAGATGATAATGGAGTAAATCCATAAAAGTTCATGTCAAAAATGCATAATACTGTAACTTTCAACCTGCATGAGAAGGGAATCACAGACGACTGTCTGGATAGTGTGGTAGTTACAACCACTCTAGACTGTTGGAGCTTAAAATAGCTCCAGCATTGGCTACACTGACAAAGTTATGTTCTCGTTCATTAGGGTGACTATTGATAGAAGAATCGTTCAGTAAAATATAGGTCGGGATCACTGTTACGAGACCCTAACGACCTTTTAATTTCAATAAATAATATATAATTGAGACAAAATTGCTTAAAATAATAATAATAATAATAATAATAATAAATTATAATTTCGGAAGGGAGTGCCCATGGAATGATTTTCATTGTGCCCGACAGGCCCATTATCTTGTGGCCCAATTCAGAATGTATAAGGGCCCAGACATTAAAACATTCGGCCTCTTTTTGGTCGTTATTTCACCGACGTCATCCCTTCTAACAGCTCAAATCTACTGCTAGTAAATATTTTTTCGATTTGAAAACACGTCTGTTAAGGAGGAGTTTCCACACTCCTCTTCACACTCTTATAAGAAATGTTTCGTTATCTTCTCTATTCTACGTCCAGATTGTTTCGTCCACTTCTCCGATCAATATGGGATCTCACAATTCATTGCGCTCTTAGGAGCCCAACGTCCACGTTGGAACACCATATTGTCCCACACGGTTTTAAAACGCATCTATTAAGGAAAGGTTTTTGTTTCGTTCTTCTCTCCCTATCCTTATAAGAATATTTCGTTATCTTCTTTGTTTCACACCCTTGTAAGAAATGTTTCGCGAGATCTCACAATTCACTCTCTTGGGAACCTAACACCACTCAATGTTTGGCTTTGATACTGTTTGTAACATCTCAAGCTCATTGCTAGCAGATATTGTTCATTTTAGTCAATTACGTATCTCAAGGTTTTAAAGCACGTCTGTTAGGGGAAGGTTTCCACCTAACACCACTCAGTGTCTGGCTCTAATACTATGCAACATCTCAAGCTTACCGCTAGCAGATATTGTTCATTTTGGCCAATTACGTATCTCAAGGCTTTAAAACACGTCTGATAGGGGGAAGATTTTCACACCCTTATAAATGTGGGACATCACAATCCACCCCCTTTCGGGGGCCAGTGTCCTCGCTGACACTCGTTCCTTTCTCCAATCAATGTGAGACCCCCACCAAATTCACCTCTTTGGGGTCCAGCGTCCTTACTAGCACATCGTCTAGTGTTTAGTTCTGATACCATTTGTAACGATCCAGATACACCGCTACTAGATATTATCTTTTTTGGACTTTCCCTCGAGACTTTAAAACGCGTCTGCTGGAAAAATGTTTTCGCACCCTTATAAATAGTGTTCTGTTCTTCTCCCAATCAATATAGGACATCACAGTATAAATGAAAAAACATAACATGCATGATAATATAAAATTAAAATTCCTAAAAAAAGAAAAAATTCGAATTTCAACTTTCATAGAATCAAATTTTGTCGGCAATGATTGAAAAAAAAAAAAAGAAAAAATAACGACAAAATAAATAATAAATTAAATGTCGAGGATGGTGGTGGGGCATGTGCAGGTCATAGCGGCGTGTACACATGCATGAGGTGGCCGGGCCCCATTTTTTCCTTTTTTTTTTTTTTTTTCTCTTTAGAGTTAAATTAAATAATTTTTTTAAATTTCAACCGTACAAGTTTAATTTTGTCTCTTATTATTATTTTTTTCAAAAATAATTTTAACTTTTAAAATATTTGTTTAAAATATTATAATTAAAAGATTAAATATATGTTCTAAATATATAATTTTACTATTTAATAAATATTTATTAGACACGTTTAAAGTTAAATAGTTTATTAAAAATAAAATAAATATTTTCGAGATTTATTAGACGTATATACTTGAAAATTAGCCAAAAACCATTGAAACTCAAAAAGCCCAAAGAGATAGACTAGCATACCTGTGATTAGACTCGCGTGAGAAACAACTCAAGAGAAAGAGCCAAAGTGTGAGATCCATATCGGTGTGGAACTCTCTCCTTAATAGACGCATTTTAAAACCGTGATATTGCGACGATACGTAACGGGTTAAAGAGTCAAAGACCTAACCTTAGTTAGGCTCACCCAAGAGAGAGGCAATCCCGTGTGGTTAGGCTGGGGTGAAAAATAACTCGAGGGAGAGAGCCAAATAACTAGTTCAGCTCGCCCAAACAAGGCTCTGATTGTTTTATGACCATTACTTGTCTAACGGAAAGCATGTTGAACCCTACGATCAGGCTGGTGTAGAAAATAACTCGAGAGAGAGAGAGAGAGAGCCAAAGAATCGGGTTAGGTCGCCCTACGACCATTACTCGTCTAACCCGAGGCAATAAAAAAGGGCAAAGCACGTGGGTTGTGTTGCTTCAACTCACTTCTTTTCTTCCCTTTTTATGGTCAAAGTTGTGCCCACTCTTTCCATTCCAAACCCTACAATTGCTTGCCTTTTTCTTTGCCTCCCAATATGGAGGAAAATCTATTTAAGGCTTTATTTATTTATTATTATTATTATTTATTTATTTAATAATTGTTGTAATAAAAATGTCAAATAAATGGAGCAAAAACAATCATATATATATATATATATAAAATGTAGGACATCTATCGGACTAATTTAAACCTTTTGAATAAGACAACAGGTCCCACAGTCAAATTATTATTTACCTATCCTAAGAAATTCGAATAATTGCTTCAAATGTAGTATCGAGAAGTATCGAGAGTGGAACCCGATGTCTAGAGGCTCATTAGAATATGACTGGGTGCTTCTCGTGAATTCAAACAATTGCTTCATATATGATAACGAGAAGTACTGGGTGTGGACTTTGATATCTACAGGCTTATTAGAATGATATCAGTTGCTTCTTGTGAATTCGAACAATTGCTTCAAATATAGTATCGAGAAGTACCGGGTGTAGTCTACGAGCTTATTAGAATACGACCGGGTGCTTTTTGTGAATTCGAACAATTGCTTCAAATATAGTATCGAAAAGTACTGGACGTGGAACTTGATATCTACATACTTATTAGAATGCTACCGGTTGCTTCTCGTGAATTCGAACAATTGCTTCAAATATAGTATCGAGAAGTACCGGGTGTGGAATCGATGTCTACAGACTTATTAGAATATGACTGGGTGCTTCTCGTGAATTCGAACAATTACTTCAAATAGTATCGAAAAGTATTGGGTGTAGAACTTGATATCTATAGGCTTATTAGAATGATATCGGTTGCTTCTCGTAAATTCGAACAATTATTTCAAATATAGTATCGAGAAGTACTGGGTGTGGAACTCGATGTCTACGGGCTTATTAGAATACGATTGGGTGCTCCTTGTGAATTCAAACAATTGCTTCAAATATAGCATCGAGAAGTATCGGGTGTGGAACTCGATGTCTAAGGGCTTATTAGAATACGACCGGATGCTTCTCGTGAATTCGAATAATTGCTTCAAATATAGTATCGAAAAGCACCGGGTGTGGAACTAGATGTCTACGAGCTTATTAGAATACGACCAGGTAGTGAAGGGTAAAATGGTAAATTGAGAAAAAGCAAGCAACTGAAATGAACCCTTTGGCGCGGCAGTTTTAAATGGAAAGGCAAATAAAAACATAATTTTACGAGCGAAAGTTGCAGATTAACACCTAACCCGGGAAGTCGACGCCATAACCATTCCAACGCCGTCTCTTTCTTCCTCTCATCTCCACCTCATAACGCAGACCCACTGTGATATCCAGATCCAGAACACACGGTCAGAGAAAAACGGAAGACAGAGACTGCTTCCATTCTCGCTCAGACCTCTTTTTCAGTGCCTGTAACAGTTCCAGTACCCCACAGCTTGTGATCTTCCTTCTCTGGATTCCACGTTCTTTCAGTTCAGTTTTCACTCGACTTATACTGTTTTTCAATTCCTGTTTTTATTTTTCTCTACTTGTTGCATGATTCTAGCTGGAATTCGGTTTTCTGTTCTTGTTTAGCCTAGTTTCTATGTTTCTGCTTTGGATTTGTAACAGAGGATCGGTTTGGTGTAAATTTCTGGACGGAAGTTTCTATCTACTCAACTATTTGCTCCGTTTCTTCTGTCTACGTTGAAATGGTCAAGTTTGACTTCACGGTTTTCGATTTGTTTTCAATTGCGTTAGTGTAGGTATGCGGCATTGCATGATCTTTGATTCTTATCTCTGTTTCGTTCTGGCCATCCGCATTCGGTTTAGCTGGAAATTTGTGGAATATTTCGTTGTTTTTACCTATATTCTGGTAACGCTGTTTCTGTTTTCGCGGAAAATTCGTTATGGTTTTTCTTTCTTATTTTTGAATTCTGTTGTGGTTTTGTTATTAGCGTCGACATTGAGATAAATTTAGGATAAATTTGGGATAACCTGTGAAACAGCTAGAAGAGGAGAAACCAAGTTCCAATCGTATTTACGGGAATCGAAGCTGGAACTTCCTCTGCCTCCAGATCGTAACGAGTATTATCGTGGTTGTGAAGATTTTTTTTGGAGGCCACAAACATTCCTTGAGGTTGATTGTAGAATATTCGAAGCTGAGATTAAAGGTGGTTTACAATTATCATATGATTTGGAAAACGATTTAAAATGAATGGGGGAGACTCGAAGTCGTTGACAGTCTGTTAACATGGACCATAATCAGAAAACTCCAAATTGTTTATATAATAGAATAAATTGATGGCTGGTTGTTTGTGATCCTGAGTATGCACATGTTCTGTCGATTTTTCTAATAGTAAAAAAGACAGAGAAATCTAGGTTCATGCTTCTGACGAAAACGCTGAAAAAAAAAAATGTATGCGAATTTGCACTCAATGTCTGACTCATGATTAGTTTGTTGGTGCAGATCATTGAGGAGGCAGGGCAGTGAGGTTCTGTCGGCCCTACTGCTGCATAAGGTCCTAACATCACTTGGTGCGTTGTTGTGTCTAAATTGTAATACATTGATCGGCAGAAAATAATAGATCCCTTTATGAATGGTCTCAATTTCTTAGTTATTGAAGGTTTACGGTGTTGAAGCAAGAGGAGACGGCGAAAAATGGGCGCTGGTGGTGGCGAAGAGCTAATAATGGAAGAGACAAGTGGACGTGAAGAGAAAATTTTGGTATCAGTTCGTCTGCGCCCTTTGAACGAGAAGGAGATTTCAAGGAATGAGGTCTCGGAATGGGAATGCATCAACGACAACACTGTTATATTCCGGAATGCGCTTTCGCTGGCTGAACGCTCCGTGTATCCATCCGCGTATACATTTGGTAAGCCGATGCTTCATGTAAACATACATCAAATTTGATCTTTTTTTTCTTGAATTCTCTGTTCTGGGTTTTAATTTTTCAAATCGAGCATTTCCCGAAACAGGGAGTGGTTGAATTTCCCCTATTTATGGCTGCAGTGACGGTACTGAATATTTAATTTTGTCTGTTGTTTTGGGCTCTCGCTGCCCCTTTTTCTTATATGATCGGCTATAGACAGGGTATTCGGTTGCGATTGCTCGACACGGAAGGTCTATGAGGAGGGCGCCAAGGAAGTTGCTCTTTCTGTTGTCAGTGGACTTAACTGTATGAACGAACAAGAACTACTTTTTTTTTTCCTATTTGCATTCGATTATTTAACATGAAACTCCATATTTATTTTCTTTCCCACTGTATTTTTGTTCATACAGCAACTATTTTTGCTTATGGACAAACAAGCAGTGGGAAAACGTACACCATGAGTGGAATTACCGATTACGCTATGGCAGATATATATGACTACATAAAGAAGGTAGATTAGATAATGATAATGAATGGTTCGGTATAATATTCTCTTTTTTTCTGGTCTAATTTTATTTTCTTTTGCTTTTCTCAAGCACTCAGAGAGGGAATTTCTTTTGAAATTTTCTGCCATTGAGATATATAATGAATCTGTGAGGGACCTCCTTGGTTTAGACAACACTCCCCTTAGGCTCCTGGATGATTCAGAGGTAACTAAGCAAGTCTATCTTTCCCTCATCTTCTCTCCGAGTACGTTCATTTCATGATCTTTGATTTTTAAGTTATTTTGATAGAGGGGAACCACGGTTGAGAAACTCACAGAGGAAACTCTGAGGGACAGGAATCATTTTAAACAACTTTTATCTCTTTGCGAAGGTAGTGGCAGTTTCAAATCTTCTCGCCTTTACAAGAACAAGCAAGAACAAGTTTTGTTTGGTTATATGATGTTATTGGTATATTTTTGCAGCTCAAAGGCAAATAGGGGAGACATCTTTGAATGAAGCAAGCTCCAGATCTCATCAGATTCTTAGATTGGTATTGAAATTGTCGCCTTTGCTGTTGTCAATTCTTATATTTACTTAAAGTAATACTGTTGATTATGCCTGCCTTCCAGACAATTCAGAGCTCAGCTCGTGAATTCTTAGGCAACGGCAAGTCGAGTTCTCTCACAGCTACCGTGGTATAAACACAAAGTTTTTATTAAATTGAGAAGCGATGGATTTGATTTAAACGGCGAATAAATAAACTAAATGAAATGATGCATGATGCAGAATTTTGTCGATCTGGCTGGAAGTGAGCGTGCATCTCAGTCGTTATCAGCTGGTGCACGTCTGAAAGAAGGTTGTCACATAAATCGTAGTTTGCTTACTCTTGGGACTGTTATTCGTAAGCTCAGGTACTTCGTGCAATTTTTCTCTTTCTACTTCCATGTTAAGCATATAATTTCCCTTTTTCATTGTGGTTTGATGTGCATGTGATCATTGAATTGTTTCTAACGTCCTTTCAATTGGTCCGCCCAATGTTTCCGGATTTTATAGAGTGAAGAAATTAGAACGATTTATTAATCCCTTGACTTTAGAGGAGGCAGCAACTTCTCATTTACCATAGTTTCTCAAGTTTTCAAACAGTATAAACTGAACCTTTTGTCCTTATTAACGACAATTGATTTTCCATTGTCGGTGCCAATTTGGTCAAGGTATAGAAAGGAATCACACGAGGGCCTCTCTTGCCGAAAACAATACAATTGCCTTCATCTTAGCCGATTTAGATATGCAATTCACCTGGAAGATTCATTCCACTTGGAAGTTCTCCCATGGGAACCACTCCCATCGAAATGAAGCGACTCCAACATCTTCCAGTACTTTGGAGTCTTCTCCTCACTGGTTGCTTGACTCCTCGTTCAGCCTTTTTTTCCTTTCTCCTTCAAACTCCCTCTAGGGTTTGATAATGTCTACTTTGTTATTTCTCATCTCTTCAGCTACTAGTGCAAAATTCTCTTCAGCTACTAGTGCAAATACATTTAAGCAATATGGTCATACTCTTTTCCATGGCCAAAATCTTTCACATCTTTCCCAGTTCCGACTTAGCTTCCCCGGTTTCCTGTTTCCATTTTGTTATCCATCTTCTCTCTTTGGTCTGTGCACTAGAGAGCTCTTATTCCAGTGGATATGATGACTGATATAGAGAGAAAGGTATGCGCCACAATAAGAAAGTAATAAACTTAACTATTCGAGGGATTGGGAAACTCTCCCCCTTATAGAAGATATTTCTTAACGCCCGTGTGGGTGAAAACCTGCCAGAGTAGATCATATCTTCTTCCCGGAACACAGATTCTTATTGCCAAATCAGAGGAAGGTTAACTGAGGTAATAGCAAACTAACAGTGGGAACTCCTTTTTAAGTTTTATTCCAAGTACAAGGCCAAAATTTGAATGTTTAATAAGTATAGATAAGAAAATAGAATTAGTAAGTGGGGAATCAAATAGTATTTTAAACACGGTCTTTCTATTAGCTCCTTACATGTTCCTCTTGTAAGTTCGCACTTGCTGACATATCGAACTCCTTGTTGGATGCAGTAAGGGAAGAAATGGACATATTCCTTTCAGGGATTCGAAGTTAACTCGTATATTGCAATCTTCCTTGGGAGGCAATGCTAGAACTGCGATCATCTGTACCATGAGCCCTGCTCAAGTCCATGTTGAGCAATCAAGAAACACACTCCTTTTTGCCAGTTGTGCTAAAGAAGTTGTTACTAATGCTCAGGTAAACGTAGTTGTGTCTGATAAGGCTCTAGTGAAACAATTGCAAAGAGAATTGGCAAGATTGGAAAGGGAGTTAAGAAGCTCTGGACAAACTTCTGAAAGACCCGATATCACATTAGTTAGAGAAAAAGATCTCCAGATTGAAAAGGTAATTTTCTTTCCTTTTTTTATTTTTTTTTATCTTTTGCATGTTTTGACATTGAATTTATGACTTATCATTTGTAACTTCATAAGCTGTTCAATTTAGCAGATGTGGATAATTCGAATTCACATGTTAGTTTGCGATCAATTTACATCAACTATATGGTGCAAGTGACATACATATAGCTCCCTTAAAAAAAATTATATAAGTAGAAAATGACTTGGTGCGAAAGCTCTCTGATGTTTTTCTGGGACATGCTTTGGCACAATAAGAAAAAATTACTCCACAAAACCATATTGAAACAAAAACTGCCTATGTTTTAGGGTTAGAGGTGTCCAACTTTTTCAGGCATAATAAAATACTGCAATTATATGGTTAGGCTTGTGTTTATTCACCATTTTATTGATATGTTTTGTGCTACCATTAGAATGCTCTCTAACATTTACTTTCTTGGAGGGCAATAGAGTGATACTTGGTCTAAGTTATTCCTTTGCTCTTCCTTGTTTGTCTCGTCATGCAGCTAAAAAAGGACTTAAGTGAGCTTACCATGGAACGAGACCATGCTCAATCTCAGGTTAAGGATCTCCTTAAAATGGTTGAAGAGGATAAATCTTCAATGCCATCGGTATGCCATTTTACATTTTGAATAAAGCATTCTGTTGTGCCATGATAAAAAAAGCTTATTTATTTGATGTTAAGTTATTTGCATCTTCTTCAGCCAGATTTGGATGATCAGTACCCAAGATTACGGATGCGGTCTTCCTGGGACTTCGATAGTCGCCCATCTGAGACAACAGTAATGATAGATTCTCAAATCCTCGGTGATGTTTCTGGATCTTTTGATGCATCTCAGTATTCAGGTGGACAGAGCACTAGTTCTGAGGATCATTTTGTGCATCTTGTTGAAGTTAAAAAGGACGTCCTGCTAGGTAAATCCCCTCCACAAGTATCCTCGATAGTTCCCTCTTTGGTTGATACCCAATCATATACGGAGGAGGTAGAAGAACTGCCCTGTGAGAACTCCGAGGATATCTGCAAGGAAGTGCGATGTATTGAGATGGAAGAATCAAGTATGAATAGATACTTAGTTTCTACCACGTCAGATTCGAGCCCAGAAAGATATGTTGATTCTACCACTCCGTCTCCTGTACCGAACACAACAACCTCGAACGTAGCTGATAAAGGGCAAAGTAACAAATGGAAATTAGAATCATACCCTGCAGAAGAAGATAGCAAGCCTAACAACTTCAGTCCCTTCTATGTAATCCCATCACCAGAGAAACCTTCTCCATGGAATATAGAGAAAGATATGAGTAATTCTGGACGATTAAATCCAATAGAATCATACCCTGCAGACGAAGATAGCAAGCCTAACAACTTCAGTCCCTTCTATGTAATCCCATCACCAGAGAAGCCTTCTCCATGGAATATAGAGAAAGATACGAGTAATTCTGGACGACTAAATCCAACTAGGAGTAGAAGTTGTAATGGCAGTCTTATGCGAACCTTATCTACAGAGAACATCAAGGAAATCCAGAGCACACCACCAATTTGGTTTGGAGAAGACTTCATAGGGAGATCTGAGAGTTTCCGTGCTCCATTGAAATATGATGTTGAGACTGAGAGGTCGTCAGTAACTTATTCTCAAACTTCCCAGATGAGTGCTTCCATAGACGAGCATTGTGAACAGAATCTTGATGTTTTAGAAGACGACAAAAGCGGTGTGACCACTCCAGCTACAGACCTAGAACGTGACCAGATATCCAACATTGAGAGAATAAATCAACTTCTTGATATAACAACGCAGATATCCAACCTTGAAAGTGAAAAGCATCTTCTTGATGCAGCGGTGAGTACTTCTTTGGTCTACTTGTCCTTTATAATAATCTAATGTATGGATGCTAAATATTTATTCTAGTGGAGATAAGCTATTGACTACAGCCTACGGGCATGTTTGGGTTGACTTTTCAAGTAAAAAAAAATGATTTTAAGCACTTAGAAAGTCAATTCAAACCAGCCCACGTTAAAGTAACCTTAAATAAGGACCATTCTTCCATGCATTCCTATGTGAATGTTTTTGGAGGATTTTTGTTTAACATGTTTGTCTCGTATTCTAGGCGCTTGGGGATAAACCAAAGCCCTTTGAACCTGCGAAGAACGTGGAAGATGTCGGTGTGGATCCAATCCGTAATGACACGATAAGTCCTTCAGAATGGCCTTCGGAATTCAGAAGGCTTCAAAAGGACATAATTGAACTGTGGCATATTTGTAATGTCTCATTGGTGCATAGAACCTACTTTTTCCTTCTATTCAAAGGTGGTGATCCAGCTGATTCTATTTACATGGAGGTAGAGTTCAGGAGACTATCCTTCCTCAGGGACTCATTTTCTCAGGGAAATCAAACCGTGGAAAATGGCCAAACACTGACACCAGCATCGAGGTAAGCTAAATGCAAATCCAATCACATTTTCCTCTAAAATCCACCTGGTCTGTTCACTAAAATGAAATCCCTTCTATGATCAGTCTGAAGGCGCTTCACCGGGAGAGACAAATGTTGTGCAGAGAAATGCAGAAGAGGCTCTCAAGGAAACAAAGAGAGGCCCTATTCACAGAATGGGGCATTGAATTGGATACTAACAACAGGAGATTGCAATTGGTTCACCTTCTATGGAATGATACAAAAGATATGGATCACATAACAAAAAGCGCAACCGTTGTTGCAAAACTTGTTAACTATGTAGAACCAGATCAGGCCTCCAGAGAAATGTTTGGTCTTAATTTCACTCCACGCCACAATGCTCGAGCGATCCCCTCCTTGGAGACAAAGAGTGAAGGTTGTTTCATAATGTAAGCTTCTCCCTAATTGTTGTACAGATTATGTTGTATTCTTTGTTCCTTACTTGGATATTTCCATGTTACTCGATCTATATCCATTATTAATTTAATTGTAAGGAATGTGCCACTACGTGGACTTATTCATTGCGTAATTTTTTTTATTCTTTTCTTATTTGGAGCATCGAGTCCTTGTCATTAAACTTTTTGAATATGTTGTAACTGGTTTTGATTTTCTAAGCTTTAGTCGAGAAAATACGACATGCATTCGAATTGTAGACCAAAAAACTGTGTATTAAGGGGTTACATTGTAGTTTCATATACAATAAAGATAGAACCTATTTAGTGTAAGTTGTGTAATTTTTCTATATAAGGTAATATAAATACAACAAGTTAATTTATTATAATCTTAATTGTCTGTCAACAATGAATCTATTAAAAAGGATTTCAACCCTTTTAAAAAAATTAGGTGTTTGTAATTTTTCTAGCTAAAATCTATAACAAAAATTTACTAACTTTAACATATTTTGACGGGATAAGATAGGTTATAGTTAACAAAAATTTACTAATTTGAACCTATTTCAACGGGACAAGATATGTTATAGTTAACAAAAATTTACTAATTTGAACCTATTTCAACGGGATAAGATATCTTATAGTTAACAAAAATTTACTAATTTGAACCTATTTCAACTGGACAAGATATCTTATAGTTAACTAAAATCTAAAATAAAAAGTTACTAATTTTAACATATTTCAACTTGATAAGATATATAGTTGACCAAAACGTGTTAGAAAAAAGAATACGAATTATTTTAAGCCGCTGAATTTCTGGTTTCTATTTTTCTCGGCGAGTTTTGTATTATTTTTTTGCCCAATTGATGTATGTTATGCAGCCGACGCATTGTTTTACTTTATTATTTCTAGATTTTATTATTTTATTTCTCAAAAAAAAAAAAAAAAAAAAAAAAAAAAAAAAAAAAAAAAAAAAAAAAAAAAAA
>NW_019268580.1:17761-32189 GCF_002738365.1 Cucurbita moschata
AAAAAAAAAAAAAAAAAAAAAAAAAAAAGCGTAAACTTTGGTTCAGCCGGTTGTACAGTTGTACCAGTCCAGCTGTTTTAATTTGAAGCTTCCGGTGCGTGGTGGGCCGTCTTCCCTCCTCTTCGATCCTCGAGGAATCCCCTCTGCCCTAGAGCCTCTTTTTCCCGACTTCTCTACCTCGTTTGTAGGCTCAGTTCTGATTCTTTCAAGAATTTTCAAGCGCAATTTTACCTTTGCTGGAAATCTTGGTAGTGCAGCCATGGCAGCGCAGCAGCAACAACTTGATAAGATGCAACTCCGCCAGAATTATCGTAATCTCTGGCACACTGACCTTATGCATACTATTCAGGCTGACACTCCTTGTAAGTTCTCGCTTTCTTCCGTCTCTCTATCTTCGCATGTTTGTGCTGTTCTTCGCCTGATTTTGTTTACTTTCTGATGAGGGTTAATCTTTGATTGCAGATTGCTGCCTTGCGTTGTGGTGGTGAGTGTGGTGGTTTTTTAATTTCTTTTTTTCTGATGTCGTGTTCTTCTTGGAATTTACTCATGGATCTGCTTTATTCGCGTAGTTCGTTTATCTGTGTTTATTGAGCTATTTGCTTTCAATTTCATAGGGGTTTTGGCTTGTCTTTTCTCCTTGATATCTGATTGATGGGCTTGTCTTGGCTCTTTCCAGATCTTGATTTTCTAGATAAATGTAGAGGCGTTGACTCGTTTTCTTTTTGCGTTGACTTGGTGGTGATTGTGAAATTTTTTGTTGTTTCTGAAAATTGAGTAGTAACTTCAATTGGTTATGATTGCGCTGATGGAATTTCGTAGAGCCGATGATTTGTCTCCGTCCCTAGCTCCTAACTATAATCTGCACTCCGATGGCATAACAACGATTAGACTCAATTGTCAAACCAAAGTCTACGACTCATTAGTTATGCAATTTAGAAGGGTCAATATCCTTCAAATCAACGTCAATTGAGCAAATTGAATTTAATGAGTTTAATCAAAGATCGTGTTACATTAGATGAACCCTTGATAGGAAATATAACGGTGTTTCCTTTGCAACTAGTTTAAGGTGTTGATGGTGCTGTAGGAGATTATCCATCTTTGCTGTTTCTCTCTACACATTTCATCTCGATGTGGCTTCGGGGTGGCAAGGATCTAGCGAGATTACTTTGTGTAATGAAGGATTAGGTTACTTCTAACGATTTTTACCTTCAATTTGAAAATAGGATTGCCATTATTCATTAGATGTTCATCTCCTCATGTGGTGTTTGGATAAAAGTGGGGAATGAAAAATGGAAATCTTGCTACTTGTGGCAGATTTATGGCTTGTGTTCATGAAATGGTTAGGAAGATACTGTCGAAGTTAAAGATGATTGTTGTGGGTTTATATTGGCAGAGGTGGAGTTTTCACCCGTCTTTGGTGCAAAGTAAATTGCGCCAACATCTCTTTTTCTTTACATCCCAGAAACGTAATTTTTTATTTAGCCCTATCAGTGAGAAATCATGAACTTTTATTTGTTTCTTTAAAAGCCAAAGCATTGGTTTCATGTAGTAACTGCATGTTTGTTCCTTCTTGTAGTGGGCCTTGTGTATCATATATGCTTCGTAAGAGAGCTCTATATAATGACATGTCAAGGTAATTCATTTTGTTTTATTGACTTCCTAAAAAGTTAGGATGTGATTTGGTTTTGTTGAGTGATTTTCATGTTTTCTTTTTCCATAGATATGTATGCTGTGCAGGCTATATGCCTTGTAGTGGCAGGTGTGGAGAAAGCAAATGCCCTGAATTTTGCCTTGGCACAGAGGTACACAAATTTTCATTTGGAATATTTTTATTTATCTAATACTTGCTTTGGAGTGTATGTATATCAATAAATCTTATGATTTTCCAGAATAAAGTGGATGCGTGCATTAATCAGTAGTACCACAATTTTTTTATGTTTGCTTACCTTTAGGAAGTGAAGAAAACAAAACCTATTGTCCCTTTTGTATTGGACTTGATGTGGCCTGAGAGTGGTAGGTAGGTATCTGTGGATTCTTATTGAACTTCATCCACAGAAAAATATCTGCTTCTACGAGAAGCAAATGATTGTGA
The DNA here is from genome assembly GCF_002738365.1 of Cucurbita moschata. NCBI lineage: Eukaryota > Viridiplantae > Streptophyta > Magnoliopsida > Cucurbitales > Cucurbitaceae > Cucurbita > Cucurbita moschata. Next base: position 19,854 of record NW_019268580.1, read on the forward strand.
GATCCTATATCGGTTGGAGAGGGGAACAAGCATTCTTTATTAGAGTGTGGAAACCTCTCCCTAGTAGACGTGTTTTAAAAACATTGAGGGGAAGCCTAAAATGGAAAGCCTAAAGAGGACAATATCTGCTAGCGGTATGGCTTGGGCCGTTATAAATGGTATTAGAGCCAGACACTGGGCGATGTGCCAGCGAGGAAGCTAAGCCCAAAAGGGGTGGACATGAGGCGGTGTGTCAGAAAGGACGCTGGGCCCCGAAGGGGGGTGGATTAGGGGGTCCCACATCGATTTGAGAAAGGGAATGAGTGCCAGCGAGGATGCTGAGCTTCGAAGAGGGGTGGATTGGGGGGTCCCACATCGATTTGAGAGGAGAACGAAGCATTCTTTATAAGGGTGTGGAGACCACCTCTCCCTAGCAGTCGCGTTTTAAAAACCTCGAGGGGAATTCCAAAGAAAAAACCCAAAGAGGACAATATCTACTAGCGGTGGGCTTGAGCTGTTGCAGAGATTTTGATTGCTACATTTGTGTTTGATCTGGGGTTCCAAGTTATATGTTCAAGGATTGGAAAATAGCATATTTACGTGCGATTCATATATTAGACTGTGAATGTTTGATTAATCCACCACACCTAAATGGTGTGAAAGTTATCTTATTTATAATCAAATAAATTATAAGGATATGGAAATAGTAATAAATGGAAATAACAATAAATGGAAAGATATCTATAATAAGGCAAATATTAGATATTTGCCTTATAATAAAATATCAAATATAATATATATGGGAAAGTATAATTTATTACTAAATATCCTTAACATAGACATTCCAAATTTATTCTTGCTTTCAGCACCGCAACAGTTAATTAATATATGTTCAATCTTCAAGGTTTTCCTCTGCTTTGGGAATTCAGTGGCTTCAACTCGGTTCTTGTTGCAAGACGAATTCAACATACAGACAACACAATGTGACAATTGCATTATTGTATGTGCTACCAGCTCTATCTCTCAATTTCTCTCTATAATTCTCAGTGTCTTCTATTTATGCATTCTCAAATTATTCAGGGTTTTATGTTCTGTCTACAACAAATAGCATGTATATTTTCCATCGTTGCAATGATAGTAGGAAGTGAAGAAATTCAAGAGGCTTCTCAGCTACTTTCTTGCTTGGCTGATATGGTTTACTGCTCGTAAGCTCACCCCTTCCAAATCTTGCTTTTTATTCTCCGCATTCATGCTCAAGATACTAATAATTCTTCTTTCAACAGGGTTTGCGCATGTATGCAGGTAATGAGTGAAAGGATTCTTCAGGTATCAAAATTTGAATGATAAATCATTAGCTAATTGTGTGGTGGTTTGCAGACTCAACACAAGATTGAGCTGGATAAGAGAGATGGCGTGTTCGGACCGCAAGTAATGGCAGTGCCTCCTCCTCAAGTGATGTCTCGGATCGATCAACCGATTCCTCCCTCGGTCGGATATCCACCACAACCTGCATATGGACAGCCCTATAGTTATCCTCAACCTCAAGGCTATCCAGCTCCTGGCTATCCAGCTCCGGGCTATCCACAATCAGGCTACCCCCCCACTGGACAGCCCTATAGGTAATGTCTGCACTCTTCCGCAGATACCTTAGTCATATTCATTGTGATTTTCGTCCGAGTTTGTCGCTCTCACTTGTATTTGTCGATTTGTAGAATGATCAGTACAGGTTACATGATGTGATGTCGATTAAAGAATGATTTGAATTTGTTAAGTTTTTCTATTTTGGAACTTTTTTTTCTTTTTTGAGGGATTGAATACTCTGATTAGCTGTTTGCAAAAATGGAAGTATTGAATACTCTCATTTCTTCTTGTTTTCATGGTTGAGGCAGCAGGCACATGCTTGAAAATAATAGTGTTCTATACAATAATTGTGTCGGAATCCAAACCTATCATTAAGATATGCTGCAATTTTGATGTCGTGAATGAAGGTCGACCGTGTAAAGGGTTCGTTCGCCCCTGTTTTCTAGGCTTCATGATGGTCTTTGTACCTCTAGATATCTCGAGCTCTTGTACTCAAAATGTCTAGATTACAACTGCTCTTAAATCTATGATGACTTAAAAGAAAGTGGCCGGAATGAATTAAGATTTTGTTATAGTATTTATGGATGCTGCAATTATGATTTCGTGAATGAAGGCTGACCGTGTAAAGGGTTCGTTCGCCCTTGTTTTCTAGGCTTTATAATGGTCTTCGTACCTCCTTTAGATATCTCGTGCTCATAATATCTAGATTGGAATGAACTAAAATTTTGTTATAGTATTTACGATTTCAAACCTATCAATGCTTAATCACGAGATGGTATGACAAAAATAATAACGAACACAAACATGTATCACATTTAATACCCGTATTGTTTCTATCGAATATGCCAGCTAACATTAATAAATATCCATGTTAACATGATAATACACATATTAAAGTTTGTATACTATGAATTACATATAAGATATGCAAAAGGCATAATTAACAAATGGGAAGAAGAAAAATTACTTATTTACTGTTAGATCTCCGGCAAGCCGCCACTTTTGGAGGAAGCGCTCGGAGTAGCATTGGCGGTGGTGGAGGACAAACTCCAGTGATCGGAAAACGCCATGGACGACGAAAAGCTGCTGCTGGTGCTAGTACTTCCACATTTAGCCACAGTCCTTACGCTCTCAATCAACTCCTGAGTGTGACCTTCCTCCTCCAAAATCTCCACCAATCGCTTCGGACTAATCACCAATTTCACCTTCCAAACCCCCCCGCCGTTCTTCTCACTGCTCCTCGAAAAAACCTCCGTCTGCGACCTCCTCAAAACCCCCTGATAATCAAACGACATTCTGTACGGCGCCATACCCGCCGCCGCCGCCGCCGTCGCCTCCGGTACACTATTCGACCTCACGTGCCCCTCACGCGCCCTTATCATTCCCATTTCCCCTTCTTCTGTCTCTCCTCTGTTTCTTCCCCTGTTTCTCTGAAGCAAGTAGTAGGATTTCCCCGGAAGCAGCTCCTCGTTGTGCGGTAATGGGTTCCAAAAAAGATCTTGGCTTTTGAATATTCCATAGCCAGGAAACTCATCGGCGATGCACCCGACGGTAATCGGAGAACCCAACTCCATAATCCCGCCATTGGACGTGATTACCTTGATTTTCCCCTGAATCTCACCAGACCCACCGCCGAATAAGCAGTTCCCCATTCCGATAAACACAGAGAAGCTCTGTTTTACTCTGTTCTTCTCTGTTCTATGAGATTGAAGGCCTTTTTTGGGGGTATAAATCGGAGGGAAGGGGAATCGGGAAAATGGGTGTCGGTGGAGAAGGATCTTTCTACCCTTTTTCGTTAAGAAAATGAATGGCGATGGATTTATAGAGGAAGCAGATAGGGATTATGATAGTGGAAACAAAGAGAAAGATGAGAAAAGTGTAAAGGAAGAAGAAGGAGTGGGATTGGATTAAAATTATGTTGGTGTTTTGTAGTGGCGATGGATGGATGGCTGGATTTCTTCTGGATTTGTTCTTTCATGTTCATTCATGTTCTTACGCGCAAACTCACATTTATTTTATTTGCTTCTCCAACTGTTTTTCATGCATATTTTTTTCCCCACCCTAACTCCTAGACTATTTAATTCATTTTATTTCCTTTTTTTTTTATAACGAGAAATTTGAACCTATAATCCTTAGATCGGTGATGGATAAAAAATAAATTTTTTTCTTCTTTTGTACTCGTATATCTTATTCATCTATGTCATTGTCAATTTCTCCGTGCCCAACAGTTATATGTTGTAAGCTGTTGTTGTTGCTTTTTTGCTTGCATCACATATAACACCAATTTCAATCTCTTGCAACTCTTTTTCGAAATCTCTCTACCTCTGTTTTCTAAAACTTTCTTCTTCAACCCGGGCCAGAGGCTCGAGCATACGTCGCTTGGTCGTAGGCGACGTAAGAATGAATTGACTTAACTCGCTTCTTGTCGGAAAGTGAGTGCCGTACAATCGGTTTATTCTTTTTATTCTTTCATGAAATTAGTTTGTGTCTTAATTTTAGAAAGCATCTATTTAATTCTAGAATTTTTTAATTTCTAATTATGTGTTCGATAGACATTTGAATTTTAAATTTGTGTCCGGTGGAACTTTGTCTTGTTCAATATTTTTTAAAACATTCGTGAATCTACGCTAGTAATATATATTTGATAGATCTATCTATTAAACATAAAATTAAAGGAAGACACGGTTGAAAAGAGAAGAAATGAGTAAAATATATTTTAGAAGATTCTTTATGGCAACTTTGTCTTCCCGAAAGTGGAACTCAATGGACCCGTATGTTTCCTAACACACTTGTTTTAATTAAAAACAAATTGACCAACTTTAATGATCTCGGAATGCTTCATTTTTTTCAACTCCGTGAAAGAAAAGAAATAACTAGTAAATATTATATTTTGAATTATATTCTATTTTAGTCTCTATACTTCAAAATAATAATAATAATAATAATTAATTTAGTCTATTTTATTATTATGCCCAATTATATCATATTTTTTCTCGTCACAAAATCTTATTATGCCTAAACACAATAATGTAATGTTTATTAATTGCACGTTGTAACCTAATTTTTTATGTTTAAATTTAAAATTTACCGAACAGTAATTTATTTCATATTAAATTAAATAAGTCGTAAATAGTTTTAATGAATTTTGATTAAAACAAGAGCAACAATATTGAATGATTTAGTGATAAATATTCAATTTTCATTTTAAAAATTATTCACAAGATTAGCTTCCATTTTTGTAGGCTAATTTTTTTTTTTAATTGGGTAATAAATAGAAATTCTTTTTGAAATAATCAAATTACTTTAAAAAAAATTATAATTTTAATTAAAATCTTTTTTTTTTTAAATTGTTTGAAAAAAAAAAAAAAAAAAAAAAAAAAACTTCAAAGAGTAGTTTTGAAGGCACTCCCTGATTAGCGGGGAGTGCTATGGCGTTGACAGTCCCATGCTGATGGTACCACAAATTCAAGAACTGATACTCACTTTGACAAACCAACTCAATGAAATCAGTTGGAGACCCTACACATTTCTGGTTGCTGCTTAAAGACATTTCGTTTCATTTCTACGCCCCGATAACGTCGGTTTTTCTTTTCTCCGTCCACCTACGTGGTATTGACATTCTATTCTCTTTAAATCCGGGACAAACACGAACGCAAAATATAAACAAAAAGCTATTGCAAATAAGCAGGTTGTTGTGTATAGAGGGGGGTATTGTGATCAGGACAAAATGCTTGAGCCTGCTAGCTATAGCATCAGTTCATAATCTTCTACCAATCTTGGCGAACCTTCTGCCAATTCCGAATATGACTGCCTTTGTTAATAGTCCACGGTCAATGGTGCAGGCTAGAGCAATGGCTCCACCAACCACGAGCAGTTTGGGAATGTTCTTCCGAGCTGGTTTTTCTGATGAGTTTGAACTTTGATCCTCCATGGAACCATTGTGGGAGCTGTTTTCCAGAGATCTCAAGTAATCTACATTAACTTTGGTGTTGATTTGAGCCATGAAGGCACAGTGTGGTACCGAGGAACTTGATGCTCTCTCTTTTTGGTATGCTCGTAGCCCGGGATCGATCTTTTTAACAGTTCCCCACATTCCTTGACGAACTCCGAGCTTGGCAATTTCCCAAGGGATGCCCATGTCTTCGTAGTGAAACAGTATAACCTCGCATGCAGTTAGCTGTCCGTCCCCCTTCTTCGATTCAGCTGCTCCGATATCCAATCAGAGTAAGAAGAAAAAAAGTGTGAAGAAACTAACTTCCAAGTAGAAAAGAAAATATGGAACAGAAAAAGGAGAAGGATTGACAACAGGACAGCATAAAGATGAGAAAATAGTTACCTGCACGAATGCACCAGCTCGAGTAGTACAAATCAACCCGTCTTGGTTTGTTGCATCTCGGTACAGAGGAACATGGTACACTCTACACAACGAAAAATATATCGACGTGTTATTGCCAGAAAAGTAATTAGGAAAAATCTCGCAGAACAACAGTCATTAGAGCACTTCTCCAAGCGAAATCTACAGACCTATTCATGAGGCCTAGCATAGATTCGATAGACGTGACACCGAGTTAAGAGGAACAGTGACTAACTAAAATGTCCCGCTATCACATTTACCGGTTAACTAATGAACTAGAATCGGATAAAACCTGATTATAATATCAACACAAATATACCCTTTTAGGGTCAACACACAGATTGTATTTCCATTCATCACAGAGATAATGATTTTATGCTACAACTTTTCGAACATCACAGAAGGACAGGGGTGGGGGAGCGTGCACGGAAGGGTTAATGTAAGAACCAAACATGGCTCAATCAAGACGATACGAGGTCAGTCAGACAGATAGTAACAAAGAAGGAGACATGGACAAGATATCATGCGAAGAGACACGGATGATTACTAGATATACCTTTGTGACACAGTAATATTAACAAAGAAGGAGACATGGACAAGATATCATGCGAAGAGACACGGATGATTACTAGATATACCTTTGTGACACAGTAATATGATCGCCCTGCTTCCCAGATTCGTCGCCCGATTATATACTCTCTGTCACTACAGAAGAAAGGAAACTGAACCACCAAAGAAAAAAGGAAAAGCACATTAAAACCGCGTCGCCACCAAAACTAAAAGGGGGGAATATAGCATTCACCAGCAGAAATAGAAAAGAAAACAGCTGCCTCACCTTGCGCACCCAATGAACTATCATGGTTCCTGTTGTTGGGCATTCTGCCAAAGTTCTAGCAGATATGAGCATGTCATCCCATTTTGACCGAAACTCGTCATCCCAAAAGAACTCCCTCACCATCTCCGGAGTTGCGTTTTCATACACAGTTCTACTTCTATATTGTGGAGGTCCAGTCTGGTAAGGCCACACACAAACGCGAAATAGTACAGTAAGCAAGCTACTAAGTGTTACGTGTCGCGAAAATGGACAAAATCAAGGCTGATAAAACAATGTAAGACAGTAAGACTGCAATGATCATTTCATTTTACTTGAATATCATACCTTGATCATTCATAGATGAACAATAATTCAATCGGTTAAACATATTAGCTTTAATTCAGTTGGCAAGCTAAGAGCTACATATGAATCTCAACAATATTTTACTTAATAATAACCATGGCTTAAGGAAGCAAGGAGGCTCACGGAACACAGTAAGATAATGCGACAGGTAGCTAGACATACAACAGGAAAACTAAACTAAGAAGATGGATAGACGGTTGTGAGAAGAGATCACTACTCTACGCTGCTATACAGACCACAAGAACAACAGCTACTGCGCTACACTCGTTCCTAATCGATTTATACCATACCAAGATGCAAGGTATCTCTGTTATATACAACCATTAAAAAATAGCATTGAAATCATTGTGTAGCAAAGGGGGACTACCTCAGGATCTCTTCTCCATGCTTGATAACTCATATTCGAAGTAGAACGATCCATCATTTGAATCCACGCGGGTCCTCCATCTTTCTCTTCAACTAGCTTCCATAGGTACTCCAAATCATCATCATTCACAACTTTCAAATTTTCTCCTTCAAGTTCTAACAAACTGATGCACAACAGAATCAGATGTTAGAAATGAATATCAACCAAGGATAATCCAATTTTCAATTCCAACCCACCAAGTACCAAAACTAAACTTAACCAGCTACAATTTTACTCTGTTTAAAACAAGAACAACAATCAATCCACTGAATAATTGCTTGAAAGAACAACTAAACAACCTCGAGTCAGAATCGGAGTTCGACGGCGAAGAGGAAGTTTCCTTCTCATCTTTTCCATCAAAGGAGCTAAGTAAACAGCTAGGCATCTGAAAGTTCAAGGAATTGAAGCTCGGAATTGACCCCAACAACGAGAAGGAAGTCGACGTCGACTTAGACTCATCCGAACCTGAAGAATCCAACATTTCTCGTCCCAAATTAGCCCATTTCGGTTTCCAACTCCACCCCACCAAAACTCCAACAATAACCGCAATCCAAAGAGGAGCAATCAACACCATAAGCTCGCCAAGCACATCAACAATTCTGGGTTTCCCCAAAATCCCCGACAAAATCGAAAGCAAAGCCATACGAATCAAGTAAAAAAAGAAGAAAAAACAAAAAGAAAAACCCTCCAATTTAATCAAACAAATAGGCGTCAAAGCACATAGATTAATCGAGGGTTTCAAGAGAAGAAGAGAGAAACAGAAAAAAAAAAACGGTGGGCTTCACTCGAAATCAATTCCAATGATTACAAGAAGGCGCAAATGAGTATAAAATGAATTCAGAAAATGGAAGAATAAGAAGACGAAGATGAACGATTAGATTTAGATAACAGTTTGTGAGAGTAGATTGAAGAGATAAGGAAGAAAACAAGAACTTGAGAATGGCTGTGGATAAGGATTCAGAGATAGCGGTAGAGGAGGATGCCCTTAAGATTGCCGTAGGCCCAAATAATTTTCATTTAATTTTTACAATTTATTTTAATTATTTATTTCTATGGTTCATATTATATGTTAATATATTATATACAAATGTATTTATTATTATATTGAAGAGTTCTACAATAATATTAACATTTGAGGCCATTCTCTCTTGTTGGAAAACGACAATATATGCCTTGACAATGAAATTATTTAAATTTCATTTTTTTAAATTCCAAAAATTAAATATCTCCTTCTATAGATTTTTTTTTATAAAAAAAACCCGTGTAATTGAGGTCGGTATGAGTTACGGCTAAGCGAAGAAATCAAATGGGTAAGAACCGAAAGCTAGCATATGAACGTTGGTTGCAGTGTCTCGATGTTATAACTTGGAGATTTAATGTCTGGCTTAGAACGCTGAAAAACATGGCTTGATGAGTGGAATTTTTCGTTGTTCTTTTGTCTTTTCTAGACCGTCTTTAGGTTTGGAATATGTGTTGGGGCTGGATGATAACACGCTCCAATATGATTGTTGTAATTCTCCATGTCCAAAATTTAGAATCTAATGGTCCCGACATTCTCTACTTACAACATGGTCATTGTACCGACCCAGATCCACCGCTAGTAGATATTGTCCTCTTTAGGCTTTCCCTTTCGGGCTTCCCCTCAAGGCTTTAAAACACGTCTACTAGAGGAAGGTTTCCACACACTCATAAAGGGTGATTTGTTCTCCTCCCCAACCAATGTGGGACATCACAATCCACCCCCCTTTGAGTCTCAGTGTCCTCGCTGACATTCGTTCCTTTCTCCAATTGATGTGGAACCACCACCACCAAATCCACCCCTCCTTTGGGGCCAGCGTCCTTACTGGCACACCTCCTCGTGTCTATCCCCCTTCGGAGAACAGCGAGAAGGCTGACACATCGTCTGGTATCTGACTCTCATACCATTTGTAACGACCCAGATCCACCGCTAGCAGATATTGTTCTCCTTAGGTTTTCTCTTTCAAGCTTCCCCTTGTAAACACGTTTTAAAGCCTCGAGGGGAAGCCCGAAAGGGAAAGCCCAAAGAGGACAATATCTGCTAGAGGTGGATTTGGGCCGTTACAATCATGTTACTTACTACTCGTTTTTAAGAGTGAAAATTATTCTCATAGACCAACATAGATCTTTTGAGCATGTTTTGCACTCACTTCAAAAAAATTTCAAGAGACTATCAAACCACTCTTAATTCAATGACATATATCTTAACTAATTGTGTTATGGGTTGATTCGATACTACGGGACCTTGATCCAAGCCCACAAGACACATAAAGCCCACACATTTGGAAAGGGAAAAAAAGAATCTCGAGGACCACGAGGCTGAGCCAAAGTGAACTCAAAGGAGTAATGAAACCCCAAGATGGGTAACGGGTCGGAATGAAGATTTCAAAATTACTCTTTTATCCCCACATTATAAAGATATGGACGAACGTGCCACGACAACTAAATATAGAGGAAATGAATACTTATATTAGGTTTACAAATACAAGATAATTTTATAAATTATGAAAAAATTCAAAAATATATTTATAATAATAATATTTAATAGTCAATTTATCACAAATAATTAATTGATTAAACATATATTAACTACTAAACTAATATTTTCATAATTGTTTTTAATATTTTTGGTATATTATTTAATAAATAGAAATAAATAAATCAATTATAAATAGTTTGAATTAACTAATTAATTGAAATTTAATATTAATAAAGAAGAAAACAAGAGAGAGTGTGAGCCTTGATCTTAGAACTTAGCAGACTTAGCTTCAAACCAAAACCCTCAGGCCCTAACCATCTTCATCCAAGAGCCCCTAATTGGTGTTCGTTTCGTTGATTCGCCCCCAACTTCAATCATTTATAATCCGATCAAGTTCCGGCCGTCGTGTATTTGACTGTCCCACGCCACTGCCATCCCTTTTGTCTTGGTGTTCCATCTTCATCACTGCTATCTTCGTCTTCATAAATGGGTTGCAGGAAGAAAGGAGTCCCAGATTCCCAAAACGAGGTAGAGCATTTTGACTTTTCATGGCAAAGGGTTTAATCTATCTTTTGCGTTAATCTTGGAGGGTTTCTGTTTGTTTCGTATGTATTTTTTAACAAGAAAGAAGAGTTCCGTGCGAATTTGCTTTGATTTTAAAGTGGGTTTGTGTTCATGGGGAGATGGCACGTTTCATCTAATGCTTCCATTTTAGATTGCAATAAAGATGTAGATCCTAATCCTAGTAATGGCTGTTGCATTGCTTCGGATTGTTTGGTAGAGAGGAGTTATGAAAATGTTGATTATGATGATTGCAAGGCGAGAATTAGATGCTATTTTGAGAAAATTCTTTGGGTTTTTTTAAAGGAAATTGGTCGTAGAGGATTTGTTAGGCCACTGCCTGCGTTAATAGGTGAAGGGGGAGCTTTGGATTTGTTTGAACTGTTCTTGGTAGTAAGAGATAAAGGAGGTTCTCAAGTGGTTTCAGAGAAGAAACTATGGTCTTCAGTGGTTGTCGAATTAGGTTTGGATCTTGGGCTTTCGGCGTCGGTGAAATTGATTTATTCCAAGTACTTAAGTGATCTAGAGAAATGGCTTATGGTGAGATGTGGAGACACAAAACTGGAAAATGGGAGCTCTGATTATTGCTACAAGAAAAGTTCTCCATTTTTATCGGAACTCGGGGCAAAGATTAACGGTATGTTGTATGGTGTGCCGAGACAAAATAGCATATATGATGAATGTTTTGGATTCAAATCTAACAAACAGAATGGGAACGTTAATGTTGCTGCTGCTGCTGCAGTGGAGAAGGAAATAAAATTCCCTGAAATAAAGAAGAAAGAGCACGATCTCCATGGGGATGTTACATCAATTCAACAAGATTGTACAGAGACGCATCCAATCCATGTTATTGAAGATGGTCAAAGTTTGGATGCTGTTAATGTTGAAGCTGAAATAGAATCTCTTGGGAAATATCGAGAATCGTTATTACGAATGCTGAAGTGGGTGAGAAAGACTGCGAAGCATCCTGAAGATCCATTAAATGGTACAATACCGGGGACATCTAGGTGGAAAGGTTACTCGAGCGACGATGCATTATGGCTTCAAGTAATCAGGGCAAAGGATGCTCTTCTAATTAGGAAGGGTGTTGACAAAATTGCTGAGAAACGTCTGTTAATACAGGTAGATTTCACCCACTTATTCTGATTGTAAGCCAGTTCTCTCTCTCTCCCTCTTCCCCTTTTTTCCTTGACCGATCGACATACTTGCTTTCTTGCTTTGGACTGCAATTATGCGCAAACTGACGTGTGCAGGTATTACGATCTTTGGCTTTCTTTTTCAGGATAGAGTCTTCTGATCATAATCAGCGCCCTTTTCTTTCATATATAGAACGGGAAAGTTACCTCCTGCTATTAGAACCTTGGGTCTCCATCATCATAAGCAAGCAGCATACGACTACTGTCTCCCTGTCTTGCGTCCTATGTGATAACATGATGGACACAGTAAGGAAAACTTAGATCTTTGTCATTGGGTTTACTAGCATAGTCTTTACTTTATCAGGGATACTTAAAAGGCCAATAGGATCAGGTTTGACCTTGTTTATGGGTTCTGACGTTTTCACCTTTTAGCTCACTATTAGGAGTTTACATCTCTCAATTTTCACGTAAGTTCGGCTGAAAACATAACAGAGCTCTTGCCACCACCAATAGAACGTGTTTATATTTATTACCTTTCTTTTGGGAGAACAAGGTCTTAGTGTTTTCTAAATGGAAGTTGTTATTCGTTATAAAGTCGAGTGTCAAGTTGTGCAGGGTAGTCTATGCTCTTGGGGGGGGGGGGGG
>NW_019268580.1:32229-81463 GCF_002738365.1 Cucurbita moschata
GGGGGGGGGGGGGGGGGGGGGGGTGGAGATTCAAGGCAGCTCATAGGGTTTCAAACTTAATAGAAGGATGATTTCTTTGAGGAAAGTTTACGAGATGGATATGAATGTATCTGGGGATTCGAGGGTCAGGAAATCAAAAGTGGATTTACATAGCTTCCCGAAGATGAGTAGGATTGAAAGGACGAGAGTTTCATCGAGAATTTTGAGGATTGAATAAGGCTTAGGAGATCGTTGGAGGTGGTGAATATTAGTGAGAGCTCTAGATGGAAGAAAAATTCCCATGTCCAATGGATTTAGGAGGATGATGCTAATAGAACCTAGGAGGAAGAGTAACCTAGTGAATGTGAATACGACCGCTTTCACTTAGGAAAAGGATATGTCTCGTATCTTCCTTCGTGCAACGTTGTTTGTAGGCATTAAGGGGGTTTTTCGTAAGGGTTTTTTTTTTTTTTTTTTTGATAAGAAACGAACTTTTCATTATCAAGGGAAGAATACATAAGGAGGGGAGATGAGATATCCCCACACACCAAAGGCTTACAGAAAAGATGCACAACTGGTAACAACGAGATAAGCTATAATTACAAAATAATTTAGAAGTGCTAGACAAAGTAGAAGCAAAAAGAGTTAAAGGATCCCGAAAAACCTCCCTGCCAGACTCATGGCTATTGAAAAGTTTCGAGTTTCTCTCAAACCAAAGCCGCCAAAGGAGGGCAAACACCCCTTTAGACCAAAAAATCTTGGCTTGCCCTTTAAAATGCATGCCACCAATGAGCTGACATCGGGCCTCTGACACTTTGCTAGGCCAACACCATTGAATACTGAAGACTTTGAGTTATACTTTGTGGCATTCACTTTCCTCATATGGTCTCCTTCTCATCATGAAACACCAGCCCCATTTGGCAAGGGGAGCCCAATTCCTCATGGCAAGGTTACAATAGAAATAGGGAGGGAAGTTATTTCCTAGTTTATAAGATTCATCATTCCATCCACTTTGCCACCTTTATTTCCCAGTCTAAGCTTTCCTTCTGCCGATAGGATATTACGATCTATGAAGTAAAAACGACACAGTTTAAGTAATTTGTCATGACGTGCAATAATTATCCTTTTGCTTTAGACTTTTCATATATCTTTTATTTTCCTTTTGAAAATTCGGGAATCGTTTTGAGCTTGTTTTGATATATTTATGACAAAGACATGTTCATACACTTGGACACAACTATTAACTTATTTGGTTTCGTACATCCTTTATTAAACCGAACCATGAAAGGCTGCTTTCACTTATGCTTATATGCTGATGACATATATAAGTTTATGAGACATGTTTATATAATTGAATATATCTGTTCTAGTGCCATTTATGTTTAGTGTAGGCAGTGCCTATGTACTTGCTCCTTAGGTTAGGAAGCATAAGTTATAGCTACGAAGAAAGAAGCGTATCTGTCAATGGTTTCTTTGTTTAAACAGAATGAAATGAACTACTGAGTTTGAGGAAAAAAAATTGGTTTAAACTTGCAGAAGAAAGTAAAGATGCATCCATCCATTTATGAGGATAATATTGATAACCATCACCTCTCTACAGAAAGGATAAGTTGCAGCAAAAGATCTAAAGCTTTGACTGAGTCCGTACTCGCCCCGTGTTCTAATTCTTGTCCAACCGTTCGAAGTAATTGTATTAGTAGTCTAACAACAGAAGTTGGAAAGGGACTCAAGAATCAAGCAGTTTTGAATGGTGATATACCATCTGAAATGGAAGACGATCATCCGAATGAAGATTCAGCTGAGGAGACGGTTCCCGTGGGTGCTGTATGTCAAGCAGATTTACCTGAATGGACTGGTAATAATTCTGATAGTGACTCTAAATGGCTAGGGACACGGTCGTGGCCTCTTCAACACAGAAATAGTAATTCCGTACGTGATAGACGCGCCATTGGCAGAGGGAGACCGGATTCATGTGGCTGCCAATTTCCAGGTTCGGTTGAATGTTTTAGATTTCACATAGCTGAAGCAAGGATGAGATTAAAGCTCGAGCTTGGCTCGACATTCTTTGCATGGAGATTTCATCAAATGGGGGAGGAAATATCTCTGCAATGGACAGTTGAAGAGGAAAAGAGATTCAAGGAGTTGGCTATGTCAGGTTTCAACAATCATAATCGGTGCTTTTGGGACTATTCCTTGAGATGGTTTCCTATGAAATCAAGGAAAAATCTGATAAGCTATTACTTCAATGTGTTTCTTTTACGGCTGAGAAGCTATCAGAATCGCGTAACTCCGAATAGCATCGATAGCGACGATGAAGATTTTGAGTTCGGTCGTGTTAGTGGTGGATTTGGGGACAAGGCAATGGAAATTTTAGGCTCAAATTCTTTAGAATGTTCTATAAACAGACAGGTCACAGATGTGGAGTAGTCTAAAACTGGAGCAGAATCCGAAGTATCTAAAAAAGAGGGAAAGGAACGCAATTTTGACGAGAACTCGAGTTACGTTTTAGCTATACAACACCGATATCGGTACTTTATGGTGCTAGGTATTATATTTTTTGGGGAGGATCTGTATGGTATCGGCTGGTGAGAAATATGAGGATCAAAGATGGCCATTGCTACATTTGTTTGTTCTGAATTTGTGTTGTGTGGAACTCAATCTGATAGTTCTTGGTTTTGTATTTGGAGTTTGGTTTTAATCATTCCAAGGGGCTCTGATAAGAAAGCTTGAGAATAGCTCACCAGACACGTTTATATCGGTTGATTCGTGGAAAATTTTGTCATGTTTTTAAATTATTTGTCGAGGTAACATGTTTTTAAATTATTTGTCGAGGTAACATGTTTGTAAATATAATGATTGAATCATCGTTGTCGCCTATTATAAGAAGGCCTAGAATTTTTTGTTTACTAATCAAACCGGATAAGAGAATAGTTGGTTGTGCACAAGGTTAATGATGAAGTGAACAACTATTCGGGAGTAATGAAACATTTATAGGAATTGTCGAGAAAATTGAGTTTGTTACGTAGAAATAGATGAACGTAAGGATTTAGAGTAGAAAACAAGCTTGTAAGTCCGAGGAGGCAACATTAGATATGTGTGCCTAAAATCATTGCAACGCTGCAACAAACCAAGTCAACGAAGCTCCACGAGTAGCATTGAGATACTACTCTTGAGCATTTACTAAAAAGACACTCTATATCTAAACGACAACGAAAACATGCATTAACATGTTTCTAATCGTAGTGTCACGATGCTACTTACAATGTCTCGGTGCTATGTAATAATATCACAATATCATTATGACTGTATCGGCTTTATATATTCTCTCATTGTGCCTGCCAAAGCGAGCCAAGAAAAAGATAACGTCGAGGCTTGGGAGATCGTGTCTATAACACAGAGGTAAAGGACGACATTCTCACATTCGATCAATGCATTAAAATTGACTCATATACCTGTGATAAACGATATCGTGTTTGAAGGGTCGATAAGAGATATGAATTGTATTTAAAATAATAAGGAAATAAATTAAATCAGTTACTGATCTCCCCTTCCCTGCAGGTACCCACATCAACACTCAACACTCCTTCCTTCTCCATTCCCATCACTCTGCAACACTTCCTTCTTGGTGCCTGAGAACAACAAATCCACCATTGTTGAGTTCAATACATAAAAACTCATGTATTAACAATACGAATACAAATTTAGCTTAGAACGACCCTTGGGTATAATACCCTTAATTTAACGAACGTATGTAAATACGCTAAATTAATAAAATTATCCTTTTAGTACAAAAACTTCAAAAATACATCAACTGTCTACAATTTATTATTATCATGTTTCAAAAATACTATTGAATTTTTGAAAAAGATTAGATATAGTAAATGACTTTAAGATATTTTTGAACTTTTTAAAAAAATTGAAGAGTATTAATGAAACTTTTGAAAGTTCCAGTATAATAATAGTATAAATAGTAATACAATTTTTTTTTTTTTTAAATTTAAGAGTATTATTGAAACTCACGTGTTCCCAAATGGTGGGGTCGGGTTTTTTAACCACCACGACCATGTGAAGCTCACCAGGATCAGCCATGTTCCATTTGCAAAACGGATGCGGCGAACGCTCCGTCAAATATTCCGTCACAGTAACCCCTGCAGAGGAGTTGAAATCGGCATCGGAAAAGTAGAAGATGAACGGCTTCTGACACGGATTTCTGACAACTGGGCGGCTGTTGAACGTATACGCACTGTAATCCGCTCTCCGGTACCAATTCAAGAACGTTCTCATCGGCAGCTCGATCTCCCGCGCCGGAAAAATCCCCCGGGAAATTTGGACTGCGAAGCCCCACGAGACGGACACGGTCCACCCCCTGGCTCTGTCGTAGCAGATCGATTGCTGCATCAGGGCTGCAGAGTCCAGCCGCATCGGGACCAAGAGTCGCCGGAGCGCTTCCAGCCTTGTAACCGCCGGGAAGATGGGGTCGACGATGTCGAGATGGTGCAGGGTCACCAACGGCGTCACTGGGTGCGCTGCGAGGAGTCCGAATAGGCTGCCGTAAATGTCGTACTGGTGAAATCCGGGTTCCTTGGTCAGTGGAACGCCGAGCTCCGCCATACACGCCTGAATCCGATCATCGGAGCCATAAAGCTCCGGGTATCTCTCTAAACACCCATCCTGCATTTTCTCGATTTCCTTCGCTAACGGATAACTAATTGCGAATCCTCCGCCGCCGTACGCCATTCCGTACGAAAATTTCATGTTCTGTAAATGGCTCTCCGATGAGCTTCCGATGTAATAAAACCCATTATGATCGTATTTCCTTAAAACCCTCACCAGATTCTCCGCCACAAACACCGTGTCGTCGTCCCCCATCACCACCCACCTCACATTCTCCGCCCCTAAACGCACCGTCTCCGCCACTATCCTCGATATCCTTATCGCCGACCGCTCCCCCTGTTTATTCCGGTATGCGAATCTTTCTGTGTCTTCCGACACCACCACCGGCGGGAGGAGCTCTGCCTCCTCTGCCTTCGTCGCCACCAGCTCATCCAACCAGACGACGGCTCTCATTTTTGTTGGGTCGAACCAGAGCTTTATGTACTCTTTTCTGCTCTGCCATAGCTTTGCCGATGCGGCGATTCCGAACACTATGTCTTGGATTTCCGTTTGGGTATGGGGTTTTTGTGGGAAATTGGGGATCGTTTGATTTCTGATAAAGGGTTCTGATGAAATTGAAGGGACGGTGATTTTTTGGTTGTTGACTGTGATGGGTTCGTCGCCGTCGGGGCAGGGCTCGCCGGAGTAGAGGACTTTGAGAATGTAAGCAATGTAAGTGACGGATAAGAATAGGATGAGGAAGATGAAGCGTTTTGGGACTGATCGGAATTGAGAGCCTCTGTTGGCTGGAAGCTCGTCCGAGTTATTCATTTCCGAATTTGTCAACCAGTTATAAAATTAACTCGATCGAATCCAAATAATTCATAATTCAACCCAAACCATACGAGTTTGGGTTAATGGAATTTTGCATATCATTAAACACGTAAGAATGGCTATCGGTATGAAAAAAAATTTGAATGTCATACCATTTTTGGTCACAATCACACGGTTTAAAGTCGAGTTGACAATGTGAAAGTAAAGTATAAGAATAAATTTATATAAGGTAACTTTTTTTTCTTCGGGTGAATTTTCTCTGATTTGTTTCCTTACTTGCCAAATTGAAGAAGGTTAGTTTTCGTTTTTGGCATTTGGCGATTATTGTTAGAGGTTGGAAATTGGGACGTAGGTCGACTGGGGAAATATATAGGTCGATTGTCGTATTAAAATGAATCAACTTGTATATTGATGTAAAATTTATAACCCAACCCAATATCGTACCGGTTGGATTGGATTTGTAACGGTACAGATCCACAGCTATCAGATATTGTTCCTCTTTGGGCTTTTTTCTTTCGGGTTTCCCCTCAAACCTTTAAAATGCGTCTACTGGGGAAGGTTTCCACACCCTTATAAACGGTGGTTTGTTCTCCTCTCCAACCAATGTCGCACATCACAATCCACCTCCCTTTGGGGCCTAGCGTCCTCGCTGGCACTCTTTCCTTCCTCCAATCGATGTGAGACCGCCCCCAAATCCACCCCCTTTGGGGCCAGCGTTCTTACTGGCACACCGCCTCGTGTCTACCCCCTTCGGGGAATAGCGAGAAGGCTGGCACATCGTCCGGTGTCCGGCTCTGATACCATTTGTAATGCTCAAGATTCATCGCTAGCAGATATTGTCCTCTTTGGGCTTTTCCCTTTCGGGCTTCCCCTTAAGTCTTTAAAACATGTCTGCTAGGGGAAGGTTTCCACACCCTTATAAGAGGTGGTTTGTTCTCCTCCCCAACCAATGTGAGCCCATACTCGCACATATGGGCTGTGTGTAAAGTATATGGTACACGTCCAAATTACCCTAGGACAACACGCGTAGGAAAACAGATTGAAAGATAGGTCCCATCATCTCATTTGCATGTGATTGTTGCATAACCCCGATAGGGAGTCACTTACTGAGTATTCTAGAAATACTCAAGCTTCGTGCTACTATATTTTTCAGATAAAGGCAAGACACCCATGTGAGATCGACGGCAGCATCGCACATCCTGGAATCGTGACACATGCATAAGATAGTTGTTTTCATTTTGTAGTATAGGTTAGTATAGGTTAAATTTCATTTGCATTCATAATATAGGTTAGTTTAGGTTGAATTCCCGTTTGCATCATTAGTATAGGTTGAATTGTAATCGCATAATAACTCATAGGGTAGTATAAGACATTTGTTTCTGCGTTGTTCTTTTTCTTTTCTTTCCCTTGTATTCGTTATTCATGAGGTAATAAAAGGCAAACTTATGTCGATAAGAGCCCATTTAAGGTAAATTCCGCATTTAAAGTATAGTAATGACCGTAGATTAAATAGGTAAAATTTAGAGTAGGATTAGATTAGATTAATTAAGTTTTTCGAGTAATCAAATTTTTTTTACCACATTTAGTATAAATATCACACACGTCATATAAGTGATGATTTGACTTGACGAAAAAAAATGTATTTTAAGGTTTGTCGCTCCTCTGGACTAAGGTTAATTGTTTCTATTGGGTACCGTATGTCGAGCCCTTTGCTTGGAGTGAAGATTTGTCAACATGGACTTTCCATTTAAGTGGGTCCCACCTTAAAAATAAATCAATAATTCAAGACCGTTAATATTTTGTTTAAAAAATAGCTTTTAACTTAAAAAATTTCATTAATATCCTCAAATTAAAAAACGGTTAATACTATGTTTAAAAAATATCCATAAAATATTACTACTAAATATAGAAGAGGAAAAAAAACTGTCTATTGATGCCTCATAAATTTTTCGGAACTTTTTAATGTTACCTTTGAAAGTTTAAATGTATTTTTGAAATGTGGTATTAAAGACGTATTTTTTTTAACATTTTTTAAATTAAAGGCCTTGTTGAAATTTTTTAAAAAGATTTAAAATATTTTTAAATTTTTAAAAAAATTGTAAGAATATTAATGAATATTAATTTTCTTCGTTCTAAAATTAAGAATAGTATTGCTAAAGTTTATTAACATTTTTCAAGACAATATTAATACTTTTATCCATAATAATAATAATATTAATACCTTTTATCTTTAATAAAATATAAAAATATTTAATGAAACTTTTTGAAAGACTATATATATATATTTTAAGTATAAATGAAACTTTTAATAGTTCATAGTATTTTTTAAATTAGCTTAAACTAATTTAAGGGTATTATTAAAAATTGAAGTTATTTTTATTAAGTTAATTAAATTAAAAGAAAAGGTAAAAATATTTATTTATTGAATTTAGTTTAGATATTGAAAGGATGGATAATAAAACAAAAAACACAAATGAAAAGGGCATTCATGACTTTTCACACTCAATAGTTAGGTTTTGTGTTGGGGTTACTAATTATTTTGTCTTTTATTGTCAAATTTAACATTTATAGATAAGAAAGGCGTGGTTGAGTTTTTTTTTTATTTTAATTAAAATATAAAAGAAATGAAAACTTTGTAATAAGATGTAATGTCCCATGTCTTTAAAGATAAAGTTTTTCTCTATTTAATCATCATAATGTGACTTGTTTCTTTTGTCATGATTAGTTCGGAATTTATAATTTTTTTTTTTTTAAAATTTATTGGACTCAAAGCAAAGTCACGAGAACTTATATTAAAAGTGGATAATATCATGCCATTGTGGAGAGTCGTGATTCCTAACATGGTATCAGAGACATGCCGTAAACTTAACCATGTCAATAGAATATTCAAATGTTGAACAAAGAATTGTGAGCCTCGAAGGTGTAGTCAAAAGTGACTAACATGTCGAATAAAGGTGTACTTTGTTCGAGGACTCCAAAGAAAGGAGTCGAGCCTTGATTAATGGGAGGCTATTCGAGAGCTCGAGGCTTATAGTGTACTTTGTTCGAGGGGAGGATGGTTGAGGATTATTGGAAGTGAGTCCCACATTGGTTAATTTAGTGGAAGATCATGTGTTTATAAATGAGGAATACTATTTTCATTGGTACGATGCCTTTTAGGAAAGCCCAAAGCAAAACCACGAGAGCTTATACTTAAAGTGAACAATATCATACCATTGTGGAGAGTCGTAATTCCTAACAATTGGACATTTTAATGTTAATATCCACTAATATTAAAATTATAATGATTTTTTACTAAAACAAAGAATATTTCGAGTGGATTAAAACATGTTATTGACCACGAGAAGAAATATCTTAGTCCCACATCTTTTCATAAACACCACCAACCGACCAACAAGGGCTAGTGCTCGTCCCCATACATTCATCCCCATTTTTTCCTCATTCCTTTCAAAATCACTTTTCTTCGTAAATCAAAATTATTTATTAACATTTTATTTTTATATAATATATTTTCCTAGGTTTCTGTCGAGGAGAATAATGATTAGATTATTAAGATTTGTTGGATAATTATTTTATTTTATTTTTAAATAATTATATTTGTTTCTTCGTTGAATTAATAAAAATACTTTTTTATATTAAAGTTTAACGAAAAAAGTTCAACAAACCTAAAAAAAAAAAAAAAAAGAATTTTTAAACACTTTTAAAAGTTAAAAGGTATATTTCTTTTTAAAATAAATAGGATTTAATTCCAATGGTAATGGTGCTTATGCATTTAGGGTTTTTTGCCTATTAGATGCTTATTAAGTCGGTGACCCCTAATATACGGAGATTCCTAAACTTAAATCAACCCTATCAATTATAATATTCTTTCAATAATTCATTTACACATTATTAAAAATATTTTGTCACGTTTTTTACACAAAGATAATATGCATCAATCGAGAAATGATATTAGAGCTAGACAATGGGTAGTGTGTTAGCCACGACACTGACTCTCCCCTCAAGGAAGTGGATTGTGAGATCACACATTGATTGGAGAGGGAAACGAAGCATTTCTGGTAAGGATGTGGCTCCAAAAATCTTGAGGAGATGTTCGAAAGAGACAGTTCAAAGAAGACAATATCTACTAGCGATAGACTTATAAAGATGAGACTCACTTTTAGCTTAAAGGGACTATATTTCCATAACTTTTTCTATAAAAGCACGAATGTTTGTAGCCATTTCCCACAGCCAATCGTGTTCTATTTTTTTCCTCTTTGATGCATTTGAGAGGTGTCCGAGAAAGCTCAACGAGAGACAACAACAATGGAGAACAACCAAGCTCTATCTTTCATGCTTGTGTGTGACAATATATGCTATGTTTTCAGCCATGGCTGAAGCTGATGATCAAAATTCCAAAGTATCATTCTAACTCTTCTGTTTTGCTTTTCATGATGGATGAAATCAAAATCTTTTAAGGATTTGACCATTTCTTTAGGTTCATATGTTTACTTGTGAAAGGCCGTACAATGATGTTAAGTTGACAACGGATTCTCACCATGAATTATTGGAAAGTGTTTTGGGAAGGTAAGCTCGTTCGGTTTTGTATTATTTTCTTTTTGGGTCGATTTTCGTTCGAGAAATTATGTGTTTATTCTGATCTTGATAATGAAGCAAGGAGAAGTCGTTGGAATCTATGGTGTATAGTTATAAACATGGCTTTTTTGGATTTGCCGCCAAGCTCACCAACTCTCAGGCCCAAAAGCTAGCACGTAAGTACGGTTGGATATGACCCACGTTCGAAATATGTAAAAAAAAAAAAAGATTAAACACCTAGCTTTTCAATTCTCTTTGTTATTCTGAAAATGAACATACCTCCGTGAATTTTACTGCAATAAAACACTAATTACCTTCCTATATAACAACTAGCAATCTTTCAAATTAAAACGCTAAGTTGGGTTATAATTTGTCAATTACTACCAATACTATTATTACTGTACTACCGATCCTTCTATAGTAACTTATTATTCAGTATGTCTACGGACAATTCTATTAAAGTTATCCATAATAACTTTTTATGTTAAATCAAGTTTAAGTTTTTAGCTCATATATACGACACAAACTCAGAAGTTCAATAAACTAAACGTGTAATTTAACTAACTATAATCCTGTTATCGTGAACTCCAAACGGAAGAACAGGAATGCCAATAGTGGCTTGAGTTTTTCCAAGTTCGCTATACAAAATGCATACAACAAGAAGTTGGGATTTTCTCGGCCTCTCGTCTTCCCCATCTACGTCCTCGAACCTTCTCCATCGAGCGAAAATGGGCGACAATGTCATCATAGGTGTCATTGATACTGGTATATTTTTAGGCCCATCCCATAATAACATTCTTTATTCTTTCTTGTTTCTGTTAAGAATCACTGATCTCCACTAATGGTATTGTCAATTTTGAGTGTAAGCCCTCGTGGGTTTATTTTGGAACTCACTCTCAGGATTCTGGCCGGAATCGGAGTCATTCAATGACAAAGGAATGGGGCCAATACCATCACGATGGAAAGGCATTTGCCAATCAGGGGAAGACTTCAATTCCTCACATTGCAACAAAAAGGTCATCGGCGCGCGTTGGTTCGCCCGTGCCTTAATAGCCGACCATGGGGAGGAGGCGGTATTCAAGGATTACTTATCTGCACGAGACAACAAAGGACATGGAACCCACACAGCCAGCACAGCCGGGGGTGCATTTGTAAGAAACGTCAGCTACTTTGGCAATGGGCGCGGCACGTTAAGAGGTGGCGCACCATTGGCACGGTTGGCCATATACAAAGTCCTGTGGAGTGATAGCCTGTTAGGGTCAGATGCGGACATATTGAAGGGCATAGATAAGGCCATTCACGACGGTGTGGATGTGCTGTCTATATCAATTGGCAGAAAAATTCCTATGGTGACAGAGGTCAGTGATGGGAACCCCATCGCTGTTGGGTCGGTTCATGCCATTGCGAGGGGGATTTCTGTTGTGTGTTCGGGCGGCAATGAAGGCTCAATTCAACAAACGGTGGAAAACATTGCGCCCTGGCTTTTTACTGCGGCTGCCACTACCATTCATAGAGTCTTTCTTGCTTCCATTACTACTCTTCGAGATAAAGCCACTTATTTGGTAATTGCTTCGCCGCATTATTAAGCTGTTTTTGTTTCTACGAACACAATTCTTTGTTTTGTGGAAAATACTCACACTCATACTATTTATTAGGACTAATCAAGGAGAGATTATAAGACACTCTAGAAACTACTGTACTGGAGTTCATACTTCTTGGGATGAAAAATATTACACTGTTTATTAGGAAGAAATTATAAGGCACTCTAGAAACTATTGCACTGGAGTTCATATTTCTTGAGATGAAAATATTACACCGTTTATTAGGAGTAATCGAGAAGAGATTATAAGATACTTTTGTGATGTTCCACATGAGTGAGATGAGAACGAAACACACTTTCTAAGGGTGTGAAAATATACCCTCTATGTTTTAAAGCCTTGAAGGGAAGTCTGAAAGTGAAAATTCAAGGAGGACAATATCTATTAGCGGTCGGCTTGGGCTTGGGCTTGAGCTGTTACAACTCTAGAAACGGCTGCACTCGAGTTTATTGATTAGCAGAGTCTAGACAATTTATTTTTAAAATACTTCAATCAATTTTTTTTTATAAGATATAGATAATTGGATCATATAATTAATGGGTTTGAATTTATGGGGATAGTGATCATATATTTATGGGTTTTACCCGACAGGGACAAAGCTTCTTGGACAAGGACATTGTCGGGATGCTGGTGTCCACCTACGACGGAAGGTTTTTAAGAGCGTCTGTTATGGTTTAAATTTGATTATTTTGTTAGATTTTTAGTGGGGATTTTGATTATTTTGGAGGGCAGATGTGCAGGGCTTTCGGGAAGTGATATCCCCGAAAGTGGGAACCTGGTTCTTCTCTGCTTCACTGATTTAGATGATAAGGCGGCTGCATCCAACGCGGCGATGGCGGCGATGGCGGTGAAGCAAGCAAAAGTGGTTGGAATAATTCAAGTCGGCCAACAGAAAGACAACTTGCTTCCTTGTGATAGTCCATGCATCTTTGTGGATACCCACGTTGGCACTAAATTGTTCAATTACTACCTCCACCACAAGTAACTATTTCGAATCTAATCTAGTCCCACAATGCTTAAAATTTAATGTAACAATTCAAGTAAAGTCTATCGTAAGTAGATATTGTATTTTTTTAGAAGGGTGTGGAAACCTTTTACTCGTAGATGCGTTTTAAAGCCTTGAGGGGAAGCCGAAAGAGGACAATATTTGCTAGCGGTGTTTCTGGGCTGTTACAAATGGTGTCAGCCTTCTTGCTGTTCCCTGAAAGGGATAGACATGAAGCGGTGTGTCAGTAAGGACGCTGGGGCTCGAAGGGGGTGGATTTGGTGGCAGTCCCACATTGATTGGAAAAAGGAACGAGTGCTAGCGAAGACGCTGGGCTCTAAAGGGGGTGGATTGTGAGAAACTATATTGGTTGGAAACACAATTCCACGTTGGTTGGGGAGGAGAATGAAACACTCTTTACAATAGTTTAGAAACCTTTTTCTAGCAGACGCGTTTTAAAGCCTTGGGGGAAGCCCGAAAGAGAAAGCCCAAAGAGGACAATATTTGCTAGCGATGTTCCTGGCCCTTACAAATGGTATCAGAGCCAGACATCGGACGATGTGCCAGCCTTCTCGCTGTTCCCTGAAGGGGGTAAACATGAAACGATGTGTTAGTAAGGACGTTGGGCCTCGAATGGGGGATTTGGTGGCAGTCCCACATCGATTAGAGAAAGGAATGAGAGCTAGCGAGGACGCTGGGCCCTAAAGAGGGTGAATTGTGAGAAACTACATTGGTTGGGAACACAATCCCATGTTGGTTGGGGAGGAGAATGAAACACTCTGCGTTTTAAAGCCTTGAGGGGAAGCCCGAAAGGGAAAGCCTATCGCTAGCCAATATTGTTCTTTTTGGGCTTCCCCTCAATGTTTTAAAATGTGCACGTTAGGGAGAGAAATCTCAGATCCCACATTCTTTATAAGAGTGTGGAAACCTCTCCCTAGTAGATTGTTTTAAAACTGTGAAACCAACGACCAAAAGTAACAGGCAAAAATAGACAATATCTGCCAACAGTGTACTTAAACTATTACATTATTAGTATTGACGTGATTTAATGTTTTAGGGTATTATTATTTGTTTTGATCTAATTTGTGCCATTTTCGTAAAGTGACAAGGCATTTATAAGGTTGAGGGCCACACGAACCATAGTCGGCAAGCCCATATCATCTCGGATTGCTTATTTCTCATCCAGAGGTCCAAATTCTATTTCCCCGGAATCCTCAAGGTACATACTTATTAGTACCTATTTTAATTTTCGTTCCTATAAAATTCTCCATTTATTTTTGGTGTGAATTGGAGAACTGATTCCAAAAAAAATAATGGAAATATAAAAAAATTGTAATTTAATTGAACTTTATGAACATATTTAAGTTCAAATCAATTGTGTTCTTATGAACAGCCTGACATAGCCGCTCCCGGATCCAACATTATAGCTGCCGTTACACCCAACTACGAGTACGGTGACAAAGGGTTTTCAGTAATGTCAGGGACTTCCATGGCTGCGCCTCATATCTCTGGTATCGTCGCTCTTATTAAATCCTTACGTCCTACTTGGTCGCCCGCCGCCATTAAATCAGCCCTCATCACCACCGGTACGCATAAATATACATATTCTCGCTCTAACATTCATAGCTAACATATATTGTATTTTTTGGATTTTCCGTTCCTTTCCCTCAAAATTTTAACACGCGTAGGCTAAGGAGAGGTGGAATCTCACAATCCACCTTCCTTCGAGCCCAACGTCTTTATTAGCACACCTCAGATGTCTCGCTCTGATATCATTTGTAATGGTCCAAGTTCACCGTGAGTAGATATTGTTTGTTTTGACCCATTACGTATGGTCGTCAACCTCACAGTTTTAAAAGCTTGAGTGAAACTCGGAAGGGACAACTCAAATAGGACAATATCTCCTAAACTTGGACGGTTACAAATAGTATTAGAGTCAGACATCGATTGGAAAAGGGAACCCACAAGGTCACCGGGCCTTGAGCCAGACATTAGTTTTGAAACCTTGAGTGAAATCCGTGAGGATGCTGCGTCTCGTAAGGGATGGAATGTGAGATTCCACCTCTCAAGGGGAACAAAACGTTTTTATAAATGTGTGGAAACCTCTCCACAGCCGGTGCATTTTAAACGGTTACGGTATTAATCCACTTCCATTTTCATGAATGTAGCTCGTGTAGAGGACCCATCAGGATTGCCAATTTTTGCCGAAGGAAGTCCACTGAAAGTGGCAGACCCATTTGACTACGGCGGCGGAGTGGTGGATGCCAACGCCGCCGTCGACCCAGGTCTGATCTACGATCTAGGAGTCACGGATTACATATATTATTACCTATGCAGCATGGGTTATACGGAGGCGGAAATTTCTCCACTGTCGCAGCAGAAAACAGTGTGTCCGTCGAAAAGGGCCTCTATTTTGGATTTGAATCTGCCGACCATTACTGTACCGGCGCTGACAAACTCGACCACTGTGACTCGAACTGTGACGAATGTGGGGAACTTGACGGCGGTTTATAAGGCGGTAATTAAGGCTCCACCTGGGTCCAAGGTTAGAGTGAAGCCCCGAGTGTTGGCGTTCAATTCCAATGTAAAGAAGATTTCGTTTAAGGTTAAGTTTTCGAGTACTCTTCAAAGGAACTATGGGTACTCGTTTGGAAGCTTAACATGGACCGATGGTGTTCATCTTGTTAAAAGCCCTTTGTCTGTGTGTTTTGATTTCTTTTGATTGTCTTGTATGCTAAAATTATGTAGCCTGTGGCTACTTATTGTGTGATGAATAAATGTGTGAATTCTATTTAAGTGTGTCTTTGTTGAAGGAACTCTAGTGCATACATCTCTAAAGATAGAAAAAGTATAATTTGTTGAACAAATTTAGTTACTCCCGAGAAGGAGGAGGTGAAAGCAATTTCATCCACAGAAATCTCAACCAACTCCAGGAAGCAATGAAATCTCGTCCTATAAAATGACTCCCTTTCCAATCATTCAAATCACTCCTCCTCTCAATCTCACTTCAATTTTTGTTGTCACCAATAACTGGTATCAGAGCGATCTTGCAGCAGCAAGAATGACAGCAGAAAAACAAGTTGAGAGCCACGTTCAGCCCGCCATCCCGAGGTTCGATGGTCACTATGATCATTGGGTGATATTGATGGATTTTTGATATGGTGGAGACGGGTTATGAAGAGCCAAATGAAGGCGAGGTACTCTCAACTAGTCAACAGCAACTGTAGATAGCATCGAAGTTGAAGGACCTGAAGGTCAAGAACTATTTATTTCAATCCATTGATGGGACTCTTGGAAACAATGCTTCAGAAAAAAAACATCCAAGGAAATTTTGGATTCTATGAGGAGGAAGTATCAAGGCTCAACGAGAGTAAAGCGTATTCAACTTCAAGCAGTTAGAAGAGACTTTGAAATTCTCTAAATACAAAAGGGAGAAACGGATGAATAAAAGTAGAAAAGGCAATCGCCCTTTCTTTGCCGAATGAGCGCTAGGGACTACTTATTACCATAACACCATTTTTCACTTTCCTACTACGATTGAAATGAAATGCCGGCTGGGCCCAATATAGTAAATACCAAATGATTATATTGGCAAGGTTATGAGTCTTGCAAGTAAAATGAGGATGCATGGTGATTCAATCACGCATAGTAAATACCAAATGATTATATTGGCAAGGTTATGAGTCTTGCAAGTAAAATGAGGATGCATGGTGATTCAATCACGGATGTTGCGATCGTAGAAAATATTTTGCGATCACTAACTCTAAAGTTCGATTACATTGTATGTTCTATCGAAGAAGCAAACAATGTCGAAGAGATGCAAATAGATGAACTCCAAAGCTCCCTCTTTGTACATGAACAAAGACTCAATCGTACAAGTGCAATAGAGGAGATGACAGCCTTAAAGATATCCACACCAGGTGAAACTTCAAGTCCTAGAGCTAGAGGGCAAAGAAGAGGCAGAGGTCGTGGGAGAGGCAGTCGAGAAAGAAGTGGGGATTTTGGCAGGTCAGCAGATCTAGTCAGAAACGATTATGACAACAAAGGCAAGAGACACTTTGACAAGTCTAAAGTGGAATGCTACAGATGTGGATGCCTCAGACATTATAAAAATGAGTGCTATATTAGGCTCTAAAAGGAGAAAAGAGATCAATCCAATTTTGTGGAGAGAAGAGAAGAAGAAACATTATTAATGTCATTCCATGCTATGAAGGTTGCAGATCAAAGTCTATGGGTCATCAAAGTCTATGGGTCATAGACTCTGGATGCAGCAACCATATGACAGGTTGTAAGGAATTCTTCTCGACCTCTGGATGAAAATTTTCATACTACGGTTTCTCTTGGCATGCATATCTCTAATTTTTTCCACTAATATTAAAATTATAAAGATTTTTCACTCAAACAGAGAATATTTCGAGTGGATTAAAACATGTTAATGGCCACGAGAAGAAATATCTTAGTCCCACATCTTTTCATAAGCACCACCGACCGACAAAGGCTACTGCTCGTCCCCATATACATCCATCCCCATTTTCTCCTCATTCCTTTCAAATCACTTTTGTTCGTAAATCAAAATTATTTATTAACATTTCATTTATGTTTATTTTCTTATTTTCACATAAATTGAGATATTTTTAAAACCTTTTTGAATAATTATGGAAATAAAGAGCCAAAAATCTGTAATATTTCAATCATATAATTCTAAAAACATGTTCAATGAAATTAATTGTGAATTCAATATTTTTAATATTTTTCAAAATAATAACTTGATATAAATTTGAGGGGTTTTTTTTTTATATAATTTATTTTTTTCTACAAAATATTTATATAATATATTTTCCTAGGTTTCTGTTGGGGAGAATAATGATTGAACGGGTCCCTACAAAAACACAACCTAGATTCTAGATTAGATTATTAATATTTGTTGGATAATTATTTTATTTTATTTTCAAATAATTATAAAATTAATAAAATACTTTTAAATTTTATATTTTATTTTAAAAAAATTTATGGTTAATTTTATATTAAAATTTAACGAAAAAAAATTCAAGAATATTACTGAAACTCTAGAAAAATTTAGTATTTTTAAACACATTTAAAAATTGAAAGGTATTTTTCTTTTTAAAATAAAGTAGGGACAAATGTTGGTGGATTATTTATTTTTGGATTTAATTCCAATAGCACTCATGAATTTAGGGGTGTCCGCCCTCTCAATCATTAGATTTCATTAGATGCTTATCAAATCGGTGACCCGTAATATACGGAGATTCCTAAACTTAAATCAATCCTATCAATTATAATATTTTTTCAATAATTCATTTACATTATTAAAAATATTTTGTCACGTTTCTTACACAAAGATAATACGCATAAATCGAGAAATGATATTAGAGCTAGACAATGGATAATGTGTCAGCTAGGACACTGACCCTCCCCTCAAGGAGGTGGATTGTGAGATCACATATTGGAAAAGAAAACGAAGCATTTCTTAAAAGGGTGTGACTCCAAAAATCTTGATGAGACGTTCGAAAGAGACAGCTCAAAAAAGACAATATCTGCTAGCGGTAGACTTATAAAGATGAAACTCACTTTTAGCTTAAAGGCGCTACATTTCCATCAACTTTTTCTATAAAAGCACGAATGTTTGTAGCCATTTCTCACAGACAATCATGTTCTATTTCTTTCCTCTTTGATGCATTTGAGAGGAGTTCGAGAAAGCTCAACGAGAGACAACAATGGAGAACAACCGAGCTTCGTCTTTCATGCATGCTGTGGTGACAATTTATGCTGTGTTTTCAGCCATGGCTGAAGCTGATAATCAAAATTCCAAGGTATAGTTTGTTTTACTTTACATGATGGATGAAATCAAAAGCTTTTAAGAATTTGACCATTTCTTTAGGTTTATATTGCTTACTTGGGAGAAAGGCCGTACGAAGATGTTAAGTTGACAACTGATTCTCACCATGAATTATTGGAAAGTGTTATGGGAAGGTAATCTCGTTCGGTTTTGTATTATTTTCTTTTTGGGTTGATTTTCGTTCGTGAAATTATGTGTTTATTCTAATCTTGATAATGAAGCAAGGAGAAGTCGTTGGAATCTATGATGTATAGTTATAGACATGGCTTTTCTGGATTTGCCGCCAAGCTCACCAACTCTCAAGCTCAAAAGCTAGCACGTAAGTACTGTTGGATATGACCCACGTTCCAAATATGTCCAAAAAAGATATTAATCACCTAGCTTTTCTATTCTCTTTGTTGTTCTAAAAAAGAACATACATCCCATAAATTTTACTGCACATAAAATACTCATTTTTTCCTACACTTTCTAAACTTTTTCTGTTCGAGTTAATAACCACCGACAATCTTTCAAATTAAAGCGCTAAACTGGGTCATAATTTGTCAATTACTACCAATACTATTATTACTGTTTCACCAATTCTCCGGTTAATTACTATACTAACCATTCTACTGTTAATTACTACCGATTTTTCTATAGTAACTTATTATTATTTCGTAAGTCTACTAACCATTCTATTAAAGTTATCCATAGTAACTTTTTTTTTAGTAAGTCAAGTTTAAGTTTATTAGTTTACAAATCTGACTCAAACCCATAAGTGAGTGAACTAAACTTGTAATTTAACTAACTATAATCCTGTTATTGTGAACTCCAAACGGAAGAACAGGTATGCCCATAGTGGCTCGAGTTTTTCCAAGTTCGCTATACAAAATGCGTACAACAAGAAGTTGGGATTTTCTCGGCCTCTCGTCTTCCCCATCAGCGTCCTCAAACCTTCTCCATCGAGCGAAAATGGGCGACAATGTCATCATAGGTGTCATTGATACCGGTATATTTTTAGGCCCATCCTATAATAATATTCTTTATTCTTTCTTGTTTCTGTTAAGAATCACTGATCTCCACACTAGTATGATATTGTCAATTTTGAGTGTAAGCCCTCGTGGGTTTATTTTGGAACTCACTCTCAGGATTCTGGCCGGAATCAGAGTCATTCAATGACAAAGGAATGGGGCCAATACCATCACGATGGAAAGGCATTTGCCAATCAGGGGAAGACTTCAATTCCTCACATTGCAACAAAAAGGTCATCGGCGCGCGTTGGTTCGCCCGTGCCTTAATAGCCGACCATGGGGAGGAGGCGGTATTCAAGGATTACTTATCTGCACGAGACAACAAAGGACATGGAACCCACACAGCCAGCACAGCCGGGGGTGCATTTGTAAGAAACGTCAGCTACTTTGGCAATGGGCGCGGCACGTTGAGAGGTGGCGCACCATTGGCACGGTTGGCCATATACAAAGTCCTGTGGAGTGATAGCCTGTTAGGGTCAGATGCGGACATATTGAAGGGCATAGATGAGGCCATTCACGACGGTGTGGATGTGCTGTCTATGTCAATTGGCAAATCAATTCCTCTGTTTCCGGTTGTCTATGACGTGAACCCCGTCGCTGTTGGGTCGTTTCATGCCATTGCGAAGGGGATTTCTGTTGTGTGCGCGGGCGGCAATGAAGGCTCAATTCAACAGACGGTGGAAAACGTCGCGCCGTGGCTTTTTACTGTGGCTGCGAGTACTATCGATAGAGCCTTTCTTGCTTCTATTACTACTCTCGGAGATAATGCCACTTATTTGGTAACGACACTCACACTCCCTATTAGGACCAATTAATTAAGGTCATATTTCAATTGGATCATATAATTATTGGGTTTGACTTTATCTGACTATATGACAGGGTCAAACCTTCTTGAAAAAGGACGTTGTCGGGAAGCTGGTAGTCATGGACAGAAGGTTTTTAAGAGCCTGTTATGGTTTAATTTTGATTATTTTTGTTAGATTTTTAGTGGGGATTTTGATTATTTTGGAGGGCAGATGTGCAGGGATTTTGGGAAGTGATATCCCAATAAGTGGGAACGTGGTTCTTCTCTGCTTCATTGATTTAGCTATGAAGGCGGGTGCATCCAACGCGGTGATGCCGGGGAAGCAAGCAAAAGTGGTTGGAGTAATTTACGCCGGCCAACATAACGACATCTTGGGTTCTGGTGATATTCCATCCATCTATGTGGATACCCACGTTGGCACTAAATTATTCAATTACTTAATCACCGAGTAACTATCTCGAACTTAATCTCCTCCTACAACACTCAAAATTTAATGTAACAATTTGAATTCAAGTCTAGTGTGAGTAGATATTGTCTTTTTTGTATTCTTTCTCATAATCTACTCCATTTGAAGCTCGGCATCCTTATTGACAGTTCTCTTTGTGAGAATCCACCTTGGTTGGGGACACAATCTCACATTGGTTGGAGAAGAAAACGAAACACTGGGTGTGGAAACCTTTTCCAGCAGACGCGTTTTAAATCCTTGAGTGGAAACCTGAAAGGAAAAACCTAAAGAGGACATATATGCTAACCGTGTTCCTGGACTGTTACAAATGGTATCAGAACTAGACACTGGGCAATGTGTTAGCCTTCTGGTTGTTCTCTGAAAGGAGTAGATATGAGGCTGTGTGCTAGTAAGGATGCTGGACCTCGAAGAAGGACTTGGTGATAGTCTCACATCGATTATAGAAAAGAATGAGTGTCAACAAGTACGTTGGGCCCTACAGGGGTGGATTGTGAGAACCCACATTGGTTGGGGATACAATCCTACATTGGTTGGAGAGGAGAACGAAACACCCTTTACAGCGTGTGGAAACTTTTTCCAGTCACATTTTAAAACCTTGAGGGGAAGTCCGAAAGGGAAAGCCCATCACTAGCCAATATTGTCCTTTTTGGGCTTCCCGTTTTAGAAAGAGGTTTTCACACTCTTATAAGAAATGTTTCAAGAAATCTCAGATCCCACATCAGTTGGAGAGGTGAACGACGAAGCATTGTTTATAAAAGTGTGGAAAACTCTCCCTAACATATACGTTTTAAAACCGTGAGACCAACGACGATAGGTAACAGGCAAAAACGGACAATATTTGCTAACAGTGGACTTAAACGGTTACATTATTAGTATTGATGTGATTTAATGTTTTAGGGTATTATTTTTTGTTTTGATCTAACTTGTGCCATTTTCGTAAAGTGACCATGCATTGATAAGGTTGACGGCCACACAAACCATAATCGGCAAGCCCATATCATCTCGGATTGCTTTTTTCTCATCCAGAGGTCCAAATTCTGTTTCCCCCGGAATCCTCAAGGTACATACTTATTGATACTTATTTCAATTTTCGTTTCTATAAAATTTTACATTTATTTTTCACGGGATTGGAGCACCGATTCCAAAAAATAATGGAAATATAAAAAATTGTAATTTAATTGAACTTTATGAACATATTTAAGTTCAAATCAATTGTGTTCTTATGAACAGCCTGACATAGCCGCTCCCGGATCCAACATTATAGCTGCCGTTCCACCCAACCACAAGGGCGGTGACAAAGGGTTTGCAGCAATGTCAGGGACTTCCATGGCTACGCCTCATATCTCCATGGCTACGCCTCATATCTCTGGTATCGTCGCTCTTATTAAATCCTTACGTCCTACTTGGTCACCGGCCGCCATTAAATCAGCCCTCATTACCACCGGTACGCATAAAGCTAACTGATATTGTACTTTTTGAGTTTTCCGTTCCTTTCCCTCAAAATTTTAACACACGTAGGCTAAGAAGAGATGGGATCTCACAATTCACCTTCCTTCGAGTCCAACGTCTTTATTAGCACACCCCAAGTGTCTCACTCTGATACCATTTGTAACCGTCCAAGTTCATTGTGAGTAGATATTGTTTGCTTTGGCCCATTACGCAAGGTCGTCAAGACTTTAAAAACTTGAGTGAAGCCCGAGAGGGAAAGCTCAAAAAGAACAATATCTTCTCAACTTAGACGGTTATAAATAGTATCAGAGCGAGACATCAATTGGGGAAGGGAACCCGCAAGGACGCTGGGCCTTGAGCCAAACATCAGGATGCTGGGTCTCGTAAGAGATGGATTGTGAGATCCCACCTCGGTTGGAGAAGGGAACAAAACATTTTAAAATCTTGAATAAAGCCGGCAATGTCGCCGGGACTCATAGCGGTGGATTGTGAGATCCCACCTCGGTTAGAGAAGAGAACGAAACATTTTTATAAATGTATGAAAACCTCTCCATAGTGGGTGCATTCTAAACCGATACGGTATTAATCCACTTCCATTTTCATGAATGTAGCTCGTGTAGAGGACCTATCAGAAATGCCAATTTTTGCTGAAGGAAGTCCACGAAAAGTGGCGGACCCATTTGACTACGGCGGCGGAGTGGTGGATGCCAACGCCGCCGCTGACCCAGGTCTAATCTACGATCTGGGAGCCACGGATTACATATATTATTACCTGTGCAGCATGGGTTATACGGAGGCGGACATTTCTCACCTATCGCAGCAGAAAACAGTGTGTTCGTCGAAAAGGGCCTCTATTTTGGATTTGAATCTGCCGACCATTACTATACCGGCGCTGACAAACTCGACCACTGTGACTCGAACTGTGACGAATGTGGGGAACTTGACGGCGGTTTATAAGGCGGTGATTAAGGCTCCACCTGGGTCCAAGGTTAGAGTGAAGCCCCGGGTGTTGGTGTTCAATTCCAATGTGAAGAAGATTTCGTTTAAGGTTAAGTTTTCGAGTACTCTTCAAAGGAATTATGGGTACTCGTTTGGAAGATTAACATGGACCGATGGTGTTCATCTTGTTAAAAGCCCTTTGTCCGTGCGTTTTGATTTCTTTTGATTGTCTTGTATGCTGAAATTATGTAGCCTGTGGCTACTTATTGTGTGATGAATAAATGTTTGAATTCTGTTTGTGTGTAATTTGTTTAAGTGTGTTTTTGTTGAAGGGATACTAATAAATACATTTTTAAATATGGAAAAAGTAATTTGTTTAACAAATTTTGTTACTGTAGAGAAGAGGAGATGAAAGCAATTTAATCCACAGAAATTCCAACCAACTCCGGGAAGCAATGAAATCCATCCTGAACTCGCTTCCCAATCATTCAAATCACTCCTTCTCTCAATCTCACTTCAATTTTTGTTGTCACCAATAACTGGTATCAGAGCAATCTTGCAGTAGCAAGAATGACAGCAGAAAAACTAGTTGAGATCTACGTTCAGCCCGCTATCTCGAGGTTCGATGGTCATTATGATCATTGGGCGATGTTGAAGGAAAATTTTCTCGATATTTTTTGATATGGTGGAGACGGGTTATGAAGAGCCAAATGAAGGCGAGGTACTCTCAGCTGGTCAATAGCAATTGTTGGTAGCATCGAAGTTGAAGGACCCTGAAGGTCAAGAACTATTTATTTCAGTCCAATTGACAGGACTATCTTGGAAACAATGCTTCGACATCCAAGGAAATTTGGGATTATATGAGGAGGAAGTATCAAGGCTCAACCAGAGTAAAGCGTTCTCAACTTCAAGCAGTTAGAAGAGACTTTGGAATTCTCCAAATGCAAGGGAGAAACGGTGAATGATTATATTGGCAAGGTTATGAGTCTTGCAAGTAAAATGAGGATGCATGGTGATTCAACCACGGATGTTGCGGTCGCAGAAAAGATTTTGCGATCACTAACTCCAAAGTTTGATTACATTGTATGTTCTATCGAAGAAGCAAACAATGTCGAAGAGATGTAAATAGATGAACTCCAAAGCTCCCTCTTTGTACATGAACAGAGACTCAATCGTACAAGTGCAGTAGAGGAGATGACAACCTTAAAGATATCCACACCAGGTGAAACTTCAAGCCCTAGAGCTAGAGGGCAAAAAAGAGGCAGTCGAGAAAGAAGTGGAGATGTTGGCAGGTCAACAGATATAGTCAGAAACGATTATGACAACAAAGGCAAGAGACACTTTGACAAGTCTAAGATGGAATGCTACAGATGTGGACGCCTTGGACATTACAAAAATGAATGCTATACCAGGCTCTGAAAGGAGAAAAAAGATCAATTCAATTTTGTGGAGAGAAGAGAAGAAGAAACATTATTAATGTCATTCCATGCTATGAAGGTTGCAGATCAAGGTGTATGGGTCGTAGACTCTGGATGCAGCAACCATATGACAGGTTGTAAGGAATTCTTCTCAACTCTGGATGAAAATTTTCATACTACGGTTTCTGTTGGCAACAATTCAACTATTCAAGTGATGGAGAAAGAAACCGTAGATATCAAGACTAGAAATGGCTTTGTAGAGTCTATTTCTAATGTATTCTACATTCCTGATCTAAAGGCCAACTTACTTAGTATCGGTCAGTTACAAGAAAAGGGGTATGTGATCACATTCCAAAATTATAAATGTGAGATTTATGACTCCAAAAGAGGATCGATTGCTAAGATGAAGATGACCACCAACCGTCTATATCCGTTGACGTTTTGTTGCCAAAAGTTTGATGGTGAAGAAAGAAGATACCATCTGGCTTTGGCATTTTAGATATGGTCATCTACACTTCAAAGGATTAAAGACGTTGTTTTCAAAGAAGATGGTAATTGGGTTGCCAGATATTACTCCTCCAACAGAAATTTGCGAGAGCTGTGGTACCAAAACATGAAAGAAATTCTTTTCCATCTGGAAAATCAAGAAGAGCTCAAGCAATTTTGGAATTGATTCATTCAGACATATGTGGTCCCATCTCTCCAGCATCAAATGGTGACAAGAAATATTTCATGACCCTCATCGATGATTTTAGTCGAAAAATGTGGACTTATTTCTTGCATGCCAAATCAGAAGCCTTTAATTGCTTCAAAAAATTGTGTGCTACTATGAAGACAGAAACTGGAAGAAGAGTCGAGGCTTTAAGAACTGACAGAGGTGGAGAGTTCTGCTCGAACGAGTTTATTAAATTTTGGGAAGAAAAGGGCATAAGGAGGCAGTTAACAACAACATATACACCACAACAAAATGGCGTGGCCAAAAGGAAAAATAGGATCATTCTCAACATGGTTCGAAGTTTACTAAATAAAGGAGAAGTCCTGAAGGAATTTTGGCCAGAAGCTGTCGTGTGGAACGTTCACATTCTCAACCGGAGCCCTACTTTTTCTGTTAGAGATATGACTCCACAAGAAACATGGAGCGGAAGAAAACCTACAATAGACCACTTTAGAATCTTTGGGTGCATAGCATATGCACACATTCCTGATGAGAAAAGAAAGAAACTTGAGGACAAGAGTTTGAAGTGTGTGTTCCTTGGAGTAAGTGAGACTTCTAAGGCGTACAAGCTCTATGATCCTTTGACAAAGAAGGTGGTGGTAAGTCGTGATGTAATCTTTGACGAAAAGAAGATTTGGACATGGGAAGAAAAGATCACTGTGAATCAGCAGATTCCTGTAGATCTTGAAGAAGAACAAACTGAAGCCCCTATTCAGCCTCACTATGAGCATGGAGAGAGCTCGTCACAAGCTCAACAAGAAGAACCAGCAGAAGAAGATCATGATCATAATCAAAGAAATTCAAGAACAAGAAAAAGACTAAATTGGATGGTTGATTATGAGATGGACTATGAATCAAGTGATAGTACTTATTTTGCATTCTTTATGGATAGTGATCCAATTGTCTATAAAGAAGCAGTAAAGGAGAAGAAATGGAAGGAAGCTATGGACAGTGAAATCAAATCCATAGAGAAGAACAAGACTTGGGAGCTCACTGATCTTCCTAGAGGGCAGAAAACAATCGGAGTAAAATGGGTTTTCAAAACCAAGTTGAATGAAAACGGTGAGGTGGATAAGTACAAGGCGCGACTCGTTGCAAAAGGATACAAGCAGAAGTATGGAGTTGATTATAAGGAGGTATTTGCACCAATGACATGTCAAGATACTATTAGGCTTATAATTTCTATTGCAACACAAAAATCTTGGCCTATTTATCAACTTGATGTGAAATCGGCTTCCGACCTGGAGAGCTTCAAGAAGAGGTATATGTGGAGCAACCAGAAGGTTTTGTTCAAAAAGGTAAAGAGGAAAAAGTATACAAGTTGAAGAAAGCTTTGTACGGTTTGAAGCAAGCTCCGAGGCCATGGTACAGTCACATTGATTCTCATTTTGAAAAGATGGGATTCACTAAATGCCCATATGAACACACATTGTATGTAAAAACTGAAAATGGAGGTAACATTCTCATTATTTGCTTATATGTTGATGATCTAATATTTACTGGCAATAATGAAGAAATGTTTAAATTTTTTAAGAAGAGCATGATGAAGGAATCAAAATGACATATTTTGGTTTGATGAGATATTTTCTTGGAGTAAACGTTACTCAAACTCCCACAGGTAACTTTATCTGTCAGAAGAAATATGCTCAAGAATTACTGGAAATATTTAAATTGGATGAGTGCACATTTGGAACTCCATCAGAATTGGGTTCGAAGTTGCACAAGGATATTGAAAGGCGAGAGGTTGATAATAGGTACTTCAAACAAATTGTGGGAAGTTTGATGTACTTAACTTCAGCAAGACCAGACATCATGTATGCGGTTAGTATGATAAGTCGTTACCTGGAGCATCCAATGGAAAAACATCTCAATGCAGCAAGAAGGATACATCGTTAGGTCAGAGGAACCTTTGATTGGGGGTATTCTACAAGAAAGGAGATGATCCGAAGATGGTTGGCTATACAGATAGTGACTATGCAGGTGATATAGATGATCGTAAAAATAATTCAGGGAGTATTTTCATGATGAGTTTATGGATATTTGCTGGTCTTCAAAGAAGCAACCTATTGTAACACTCTCAACTACAAAAGTAGAATTCGTGGCAACAACAGCATGCTCGTGCCAAGCAATTTAGTTAAGAAAAATACTTGAAATTCTTAATCAGAAGCAACTAGGTACAACGGCTATATATTGTGATAATATGTCAACTATTAAGTTGTCTAAAAATCCTTTGTTGCATAGAAGGAGCAAGCACATCGATGTTCGATTTCATTTCTTGCGTGATTTGTGTAAAGAAGGCATTATTGAACTCAACTTTTGCCAAAGTGATGAACAAATCGCAGACCTATTCACAAAGCCCTTGAAACAACTATTGTTCGAGAAGTTTAGAAGAAAGATGGGGATGTGCAGAATCCAAGATGTATTTCAAGATGTATATCAAGAAGATGAAGTGAAATCCTAAACTAATTTCTGCAAAATTCAATTGAAGGGAGGGTGTTGAAGGGACACTAGTAAATACATTTATAAAGATAGAAAAAGGAGTAATTTGTTTAATAAATTTAGTTACTAAGGAGGTGGAAGCAATTTCTTCCACAGAAATCCCAACCAACTCCGAGAAGCAATGAAATCCCGTCCTATAAAATGACCTCCCTTTCCAATCATTCAAATCGCTCCTTCTCTCAATCTCACTACAATTTTTGGCGTTTGGCTATTATTGTTAAAGGTTGGGAACTGGGACTAGATCGATTGGGGAAATATATAGGATAAGACGTTGAAATTTAGACCTTTAACTTCGATAAATAAATAATAAAAAATTATTATTATTGTTAAGTTGTAGTCACGGTTATCGTATTAAAATGAAGCAACTTTACTTACATATTGATGTAAATTAGAGATTTTTTTAAACAAAACTCAATTGTTTTAGTCGTAAATTTTTTTAATCTAAACCAATCCTTCCTTTAAATTTTTATTTTTTTTAATAAAACATTTATTTATTTATTTATTTATATTTATAATTTAATTTCAATAATATTAAAAAATTGTGTCGGACATAAAATAAATAAATATATATAGTGAGAAAAAAATATTTTTTTTAAAGTTAGTAATACTTTCGGCCGTGTTTGATTTTATCCAATTTGATTTTTAGGAGAATTTATAAACTAATTCAATCCATAAAATTTTATCTATTTCAACTCAACTCAAATATAAAACGTGTCTACTATAGGTAGCAGATATTGTTTGATATAAATATCGTACACGTCATACTAATAAGTGATGATTTGACTTAATTGTTTCTATTTGGTACCGTATGTCGAACTCTTTGCTTGGAGTGAAGATTTCTCAATATGGACTTTCAATTTAAGTGGATCCCACCTTAAAAATAAATCCATAATTGATTTTTGGCTAAATTAATTTTATACCTATAAACTTTAACGTTCATGTAAAAATACCTTTAAACTTTCAAAATTTTTAATAATATCTTTAAAATTTCAATAAAGTCTCGAAAATATTAAGTTTTGGACGAAGACGGTTAGTATTTTGTTTAAAAAATAACTTTGAACTTTAAAGAATTTCATTAATATCCTCCGACTTAATATATATATATATATATCTTTACTGTTAATACTATATTTAAAAAATATCAATAAAATTTTAAAAATACATCAACACCATTTACCTATATATAAAAAAAAAATTAAAAAAGAATCTTACCATAACTATATAGAAGTAAAAAAAAATTCGTCTATCGACACCTCATAGATTTCTCCGAATTTTTTAATATTACTCTTGAAAGTTTAAGAATATTTTTGAAATATGATACCGTAAGTGAAGAATTGGACGTAAGAAATCTGATTAAATATTAACGCTAACAATAAATTTCTTTCCAATCAAATTTTACTTTTAACCCTATTAATTATTAAATTAGTCCATTTTAAATAACAATTAAAGAAAAAAAATTTAACATTTATAGAAATGAAAACCTTGTAACAAAATGTAACGTCCGATGATGTTTTTAAAGATAAAGTTTTTGTCTA
The DNA here is from genome assembly GCF_002738365.1 of Cucurbita moschata. Classification (NCBI taxonomy): domain Eukaryota; kingdom Viridiplantae; phylum Streptophyta; class Magnoliopsida; order Cucurbitales; family Cucurbitaceae; genus Cucurbita; species Cucurbita moschata. The sequence goes on from NW_019268580.1 coordinate 61,487, forward strand.
TTTTATCATGATAATGAGACTTGTTTGATTTATTGGACTCAAAGCAAAATCACGAGAGCTTATGCTCAAAGTGGACAATATCATACTATTGTGTGAGTCGTGATTCCTAACAATTGGATTGGTTTATTTGTAGAGAAATAAAATTTTATGTTTATATAAATTACTAAATTTTGTTATAATTATTGAAATATCGATTATAAATTAAAATTTAATGTTAATAGCGACGTATCTCTAATTTTTTCTATTAATATTAAAATTATAACAATTTTTTACTAAAACAGAGAATATTTCAAGTGGATTAAAACATGTTATTGACTACGAGAAGAAATATCTTAGTCCCACATCTTTTCATAAAACCACCGACCCACCGACAAGGGCTGGTGCTCGTCCCCATATACATTCATCTCCATTTTTCCTCGTTCCTTTCAAATCACTTTGTTCGTAAATCAAAATTATTTATTAGTTTATTTTCTTATTTTCACATAAATTGAGATATTTTTTAAAACGTTTTTAAATTATGAAAATAAAGAACGAAAAATCGGCAATATTTCAATCATATATTTTCCTAGATTAGATTATTAAGATTTGTTGGATAATTATTTTATTTTATTTTTAAATAATTATATTTGTTTCTTCAGTTAAATTAATAAAAAATACTTATAAATTTTATATTTTATTTGAAAAAAATTTATGGTTAATTTTATAATAAAGTTTAACGAAAAAAGTTCAAAGATATTATCGAAACTCGAGAAAAAATTGAGCATTTTTAAACATTTTTAAAAATTAAAATGTATTTTTCTTTTTAAAATAAAGTACCGACAAATATTGGTAAATTATTTATTTTTGGATTTAATTCCAATAGCACTCGTGAGTTTAGGGGTTTCTGCCTTCTCGATCGTTAGGTTTCATTAGATGCTTATCAAGTCTGCGACCCATAATATATGGAGATTCTTAAACTTAAATCAACTCTATCGATTATAATATTTTTTCAATAATTCATTTACATTGTTAAAAATATTTTGTCACGTTTCTTACACAAAGATAATACACTTAAATCGAGAAATGATATTAGAGCTAGACAACGAGTAGTGTGTTGGCCAGGACACTGACTCTCCCCTAAAGGAGGTGGATTGTGAGATCACACATTGAGGAAGGAAACGAATCATTTCTTATATGAGTGTAAAAAGCTTTCTCTAGCAGACACGTTTTAAAAACCTGGAGGGAATATTTGAAAGGGACAGTTCAAAAAAGACAATATCTACTAGCGGTGGACTTATAAAAATGAGATTCACTTTTAGCTTAAAGGTGCTACATTTCCATCCACTTTTTCTATAAAAGTACGAATGTTTGTAGCCATTTCCCACTGCCAATCGTTTTCTATTTCTTTCTTCTTTGATGTATTTGAGAGGTGTCCGAGAAAGCTCAACGAGAGACAACAATGGAGAACAACCAAGCTCCTTCTTTCATGCTTGCTGTCGCTATCGTGACAATTTATGCTGTGTTTTCAGCCATGGCTGAAGTTGATGATCAAAATTCCAAGGTATCATTCAACTCTTTTGTTTTGCTTTTCATGATGGATGAAATCAAAATCTTTTAAGAATTTGACCATTTCTTTAGGTTCATATTGTTTACTTGGGAGAAAGGCCGTATGATGATGTTAAGTTGACAACTCATTCTCACCATGAATTATTGGAAAGTGTTTTGAGAAGGTAATCTCGTTCGATTTTGTATTATTATTATTTTTTTTTGTTGATTTTCATTCGAGAAATTGTGTGTTTATTCTGATCTTGATAATGAAGCAAGGAGAAGTCGTTGGAATCTATGGTGTATAGTTATAAACATGGCTTTTCTGGATTTGCCGCCAAGCTCACCAACTCTCAGGCTCAAAAGCTAGCACGTAAGTACTGTTGGATATGACCCACGTTCGAAATATGTCAAAAAAAAAATATTAAACACCTAACTTTTCAATTCTCTTTGTTGTTCTGAAAAAGAACATACCCCATGAGTTTTACTGCAATAAAACATTAATTACCCATGAATTTTAGTGAAGATAAAAGTGCTAATTATCTTCCTACAGTATAACCACCAGCAATCTTTCAAATTAAAACGTTAAATTGTGTCATAATTTGTCAATTACTACCGACTATGGATTCTTCTATAGTAACTTATTCATTATATCTACCGACAATTCTATTAAAGTTATCCATAGTAACTTTTTATGTTAAATCAAGTTTAAGTTTTTAGCTCACATATACGACACAAACCCAGAAGTTCAATGAACTAAACTTGTAATTTAACTAACTATAATCCTGTTATCGTGAACTCCAAATGGAAGAACAGGAATGCCAATAGTGGCTCGAGTTTTTCCAAGTTCGCTATACAAAATGCATACAACAAGAAGTTGGGATTTTCTCGGCCTCTCGTCTTCCCCATCTGCGTCCTCGAACCTTCTCCATCGAGCGAAAATGGGCGACAATGTCATCATAGGTGTCATTGATTCAGGTATATTTTTAGGCCCATCCCATAATAATATTTTTCTTCTTTCATGTTCTTGTTAGGAATCACTGAACTCCACAATGGTATGATATCGTCTCTTTGAGCGTAATCTCTCGTGGCTTTGCTTTGGGACTCACTCGCAGGATTCTGGCCGGAATCGGAGTCATTCAATGACAAAGGAATGGGGCCAATACCATCACGATGGAAAGGCATTTGCCAATTAGGGGAAGACTTCAATTCCTTTCATTGCAACAAAAAGGTCATTGGAGCGCGTTGGTTCGCTCGTGCCTTAATAGCCGACCATGGGGAGGAGGCGGTATTCAAGGATTACTTATCTGCACGAGACAACAAAGGACATGGAACCCACACAGCCAGCACAGCCGGGGGTGCATTTGTAAGAAACGTCAGCTACTTTGGCAATAGGCGCGGCACGTTGAGAGGTGGCGCACCATTGGCACGGTTGGCCATATACAAGGTCATATGGAGTGATAGACGCTTAGGGTCAGCGGCGGACATATTGAAGGGCATAGATGAGGCCATTCACGACGGTGTGGATGTGCTGTCTATGTCAATTGGCGGATCAATTCCTCTGCCTCCGGATGTCAGTGAATGGAACACGGTCGCTATTGGGTCGTTTCATGCCATTGCGAGGGGGGTTTCTGTTGTGTGTGCGGGCGGCAATGAAGGCTCAATTCAACAGACGGTGGTAAACGTCGCACCGTGGCTTTTTACCGTGGCTGCGAGTACTATCGATAGAGCCTTTCTTACTTCTATTACTACTCTTGGAGATAACGCTACTTATTTGGTAATGACACTCACCCTCTTTATTAGGACCAATTAATTAAGTTCATATTTCAATTTGGTCATATAATTATTGGGTTTAACTTTATCGGGCTATATGACAGGGACAAACCTTCTTGAAAAAGGACGTTGTCGGGAAGCTGGTGGTCATGGACAGAAGGTTTTTAAGAGCCTGTTATGGTTTAATTTTGATTATTTTGTTAGATTTTTGGTGGGGATTTTGATTATTTTGGAGGGCAGATGTGCAGGGCATTTGGGAAGTGATATCCCCACAGGTGGGAACGTGGTTCTTCTCTGCTTCATTGATTTAGCTATGAAGGCGGCTGCATCCAACCCGGTGATGCCGGTGAAGCAAGCAAAAGTGGTTGGAGTAATTTACGCCGGCCAACATACCGACATCTTGGGTCCTTGTGATGTTCCATGCATCCATGTGGATACCCACGTTGGCACTAAATTATTGACTTACATCCTCAGCGAGTAACTATCTCCAACCTAATCTCCTCGTACAACTCTCAAAATTTAATATAATAATCTAAGTTCAAGTCTACCGTGAATAGATATTGTCTTTTTTTGTATTCTTTCTCATAATCTACTCCATTTGAAGCTCGGCATCCTTATTGACAGTTCTCTTTGTGAGAATCCACCTTAGTTGGGAACACAATCTCACATTAGTTGAGGAGGAGAACGAAACACTAGGTGTAGAAACCTTTCCCTAACGGACGCGTTTTAAAACCTTGAGTGAAAGCCCAAAAGGGAAAACTCAAAGAGGACAATATCTGTTAGCGATGTTCTTGGACTGTTACAAATGGTATCAAAACTAGACACTAGACAATGTGTTAGCCTTCTCGTTGTTCCCCAAAGGGGAGTAGATATGAGGCGGTGTGCTAGTAGGACGCTGGACCTCGAAGGGGGGTGGATTTGGTGGCGGTCTCACATCGATTAAAGAAATGAATAAATGTCAGCGAGTACGCTTGCCCCACAAAGGGTGGATTGTGAGAACCCACATTGGTTGGGGACACAATCCCACATTGATTGGGGAGGAGAACGAAACACCCTTTGTAAGAGTGTGAAAACTTTTCCCTAGCAGATACGTTTTAAAGCCTTAACGGGAAGTCCGAAAGGGAAAGCCCATTGCTAGCCAATATTGTCCTTTTTGGACTTCCCCTCAATGTTTTAAGATGTGCATGTTAGGGAGAGGCTTTCACACTCTTATAAAGAATGTTTCGAGAAATCTCAAATCTCATATCAATTGGAGAGGAGAACGAAACATTGTTTATAAAAGTGTGGAAACCTCTCCCCTAACATACACATTTTAAAAGCGTGAGGCTGATGACACGACGATACGTAACAAGCAAAAACGCATAATATCTGCTAACAACGGACTTAAAGTGTTACATTATTAGTATTATTGATGTGATTTAATGTTTTAGGGTATTATTTTTTGTTTTGATCTAATTTGTGCCATTTTCGTAAAGTGAGAAGGCATTGATAAGGTTGAAGGCCACACGAACCATAGTCGGCAAGCCCATATCATCTCGGATCGCTTATTTCTCATCCAGAGGTCCAAATTCTGTTTCCCCCGGAATCCTCAAGGTTACCTTATTGATACCTATTTCAATTTTCGTTCCTATAAAATTTTACATTTATTTTTCACGGGATTGGAGCACCGATTCCAAAAAATAATGGAAATATAAAAAATTGTAATTTAATTGAACTTTATGAACATATTTAAGTTCAAATGAATTGTGTCCTTATGAACAGCCTGACATAGCCGCTCCCGGATCCAACATTATAGCTGCCGTTCCACCCAACCACAAGGGCGGTGACAAAGGGTTTGCAGCAATGTCAGGGACTTCCATGGCTACGCCTCATATCTCTGGTATCGTCGCTCTTATTAAATCCTTACGTCCTACTTGGTCACCGGCCGCCATTAAATCAGCCCTCATTACCACCGGTACGCATAAAGCTAACCGATAGTACTTTTTGAGTTTTCCGTTCCTTTCCCTCAAAATTTTAACACACGTACGCTAAGGAGAGGTGGGATCTCACAATCCACCTTCCTTCGAGTCCAAGGTCTTTATTAGCACACCCCAGGTGTCTCGCTCTGATACCATTTGTAACCGTCCAAGTCCATCGTGAATAGATATTGTTTGCTTTGGCCCATTGCGTATGGTCGTCAACCTCATGATCTTAAAAACTTGAGTGAAGTCTGAAAGGGAAAGAACAAAGAGGACAATATCTCATAAAGTTAGACGGTTATAAATAGTATCAGAGCCAAACATGAGAAGGGAACCCGCAAGGACGCTTGGCCTTGAGCCAGACATCAATTTTAAAACCTTGAGTGAAGCCCGTGAGAATGTTGGGTCTCAGAGGGGATGGATTGTGAGATCCCACCTCGTTTGGAGAAGGGAACAAAACATTTTAAAATCTTGAGTAAAGCCGACAATGTCGCTGGGCCTCATAGCCGTGGATTGTGAGATCCCACCTCTGTTAGAGATGGGAACGAAACATTTTTATAAATGTGTGGAAACATCTCCATAGCGAGTGAATTTTAAATCGTATTAATCCACTTCCATTTTCGTGAATGTAGCTCGTGTAGAGGACCCATCAGGATTGCCAATTTTTGCTGAAGGAAGTCCACCGAAAGTGGCGGACCCATTTGACTACGGCGGCGGAGTGGTGGACGCCAACGCCGCCGTCGACCCAGGCCTGATCTACGATCTGGGAGCTACGGATTACATATATTATTACATGTGCAGCATGGGTTATACGAAGGCGGAAATTTCTCACCTATCGCAGCAGAAAATAGTGTGTCCATCGAAGAGGGCCTCTGTTTTGGATTTGAATCTGCCGACCATTACTGTACCGGCGCTGACAAACTCGACCACTGTGACTCGAACTGTGACGAATGTGGGGAACTTGACGGCGGTTTATAAGGCGGTGATTAAGGCTCCACCTGGGTCCAAGGTTAGAGTGAACCCCCGGGTGTTGGTGTTCAATTCCAATGTGAAGAAGATTTCGTTTAAGGTTAAGTTTTCGAGTACTCTTCAAAGGAACTATGGGTACTCGTTTGGAAGCTTGACATGGACCGATGGTGTTCATCTTGTTAAAAGCCCTTTGTCTGTGCGTTTTGATTTCTTTTGATTGTCTTGTATGCTAAAATTATGTAGCCTGTGGCTACTTATTGTGTGATGAATAAATGTGTGAATTCTATTTGTGTGTAATCTATTTAAGTGTGTCTTAATGTGTCTTATCTGTTGAACTATATTCAAATTGGTTACGATAATTAGATTCATACTCCTACTTGATCATTTGAAATGATACTCTATGGATGTGGGATTTTACATCGGCGGGGGAGGAGAATGTAACATTGTTTATAAAGGTGTGGAAACCTCTCTCTAGTAAACGCGTTTTAAAAACGTGAGAGAAAGCCTGGAAGGTTAAGCCCAAAGAGACAATATCTGCGCTAATGGTGGACTTGAGCTAGTACACATGGTATCAGAGCCCTGGACATTGGATAATGTGTCAGCGAGGAGGCTAAGCCCTGAAGTGGGGTGGACACGAGGCGGTGTGTCAACAAAGATGCTGGACCCTGAAAATGAGTGGATTGGAGAGTCCCACAAATGGGTTAGCCCCAAAATGGGTGGACACGAGGCGATATGCCAGTAAAAACGATAACCTCGAAAGAGAGTGGATTGGAGGGTCCCACAAATGGGCTGAGCCCCGAAGTGGGTGGACACAAGGCCGTGTGCCAACAAAGATGTTGGACCATGAATGGAGATGGATTGGAGGGTTAAATGGGCTGAACCCCAAACTGGGTGGACACAAGGCCGTGTGCCAACAAAGATGCTATACCTCGAAAGGTAGTGGATTGGAGGGTCCCACGAATGGGCTGAGCCCCCAAGTAGGTGGACACGAAGCGGTATGCTAGCAAAAACAATGGACCCTAAAAGGGAGTGGATTGGAGGATCACACGAATGGGCTCAGCCTTGAAGTGGGGTGGACACGGGCAATACCAGCCAACTGTCATTATTAAATTAGTCTATTTAAAATAACCATTAAAAAGAAAAAAATATTTTATTTTAAATTTAACTATCTAAAATAACCATAAGGAATAATTAAAATAATTAAAAATTGAAGTTATTTTTATTAAGTTAATTAAATTAGAAGAAAAGGTAAAAAAATTTATTTATTGAATTTAGTTTAGATATTGAAATGATGGATAATAAAACAAAAAACACAAATGAAAATAATATTGGTTGCATTATTTTGGGGTAATCCAATGGCATTCATGACTTTTCACAATCAATAATTAGGTTTCAACGTGTTAAATGAGCATTGTTATTAAAAAAAATAAAAAAAAAATCCAAACTCTAATTTTTAATATATATAATAATAATATTTAAAGTTTATGAAATTCTAGTTATTAACAGACTTTTTTAAAAATTATTTAAATTTTAGAGACATGTTGGGTTGGGTTTACTAATTATTTTGTCTTTTATTGTCAAATTTAACATTTATAGATAAGAAATGTGTGGTTGAGTTTTTTTTTAATTAAAACATTAAAAAAAATGAAAACTTCGTAAAAAGATGTAACGTACCATGTTTTTAAAGATAAAGTTTATCTCTATTAAAGTGGGACTTGTTCCTCTCGTCCTTGAGATTTATAATTTTTTTTTTCTTAAATTTATTGGACTGTTTTATTCATAGAGAAATAAAATTTTATGTTTAGTCGGATAAATTAAATTTCTAAAAAATAGAAAAGAAATAAACTTCAGTTATTATACTTATATAAATTACTAAATTTCACCGTTAAAAAATTAAATTTAATAGTAATAATTATAATTATTGAAATATCCATTATAAATTAAAATTTAAAGTTGGGACCTATCCTAACTTTTTTACTCCAAAAGAGAATATTTCGAGTGGATTAACACATGTTATTGACCATGAAAAGAAATATCTTAGTCCTACCTCTTTTCATAAAGATCACTGACCGACCGACAACAGCTAGTGCTCGTCCCCATATACATTCATCCTCGTTCTTTTCAAATCACTTTTGTTCGTAAATCAAAATTATTTATTAACATTTCATTTAAGTTTATTTTCTTATTTTTCACCTTTTTTTAAATGTTTTCGAATTATGGAAATAAAGAGTTAAAAATCCAAAATATTTCAATCATATAATTCTAAAAATATGTTCAATGAAATTAATTGTGAATTTAATATTTTTAATATTTTTCAAAATAATAACTTGATATAAATTTGAGGTTTTTTTTTTATATATAATTTATTTTTTTATACAAAATATTTATATAATATCTTTTCCTAGGTTTCTGTTGGGGAGAATAATGATTGAACGGGTCCCTACAAAAACACAACCTAGATTCTAGATTAGATTATTAATATTTGTTGGATAATTATTTTATTTTATTTTCAAATAATTACATTTAAATTAATAAATACTTTTAAATTTTAAATTTTATTTTTAAAAAAATTTATAGTTAATTTTATATTAAAGTTTACTAAAAAAAAATTTCGAAAATATTATTGAAACTTCAGATCAACTGAGTATTTGACACTTTTAAAAATTAAAAGCTATATTTTTTTAAAAAAATAAAGTACGGATAAAGATTGGAATATTATTTATTTTTAGATTTAATTCCAATAGCATTAACGAGTTTAGGGGTTTCCGCCTTCTCAATCATTAAATTTCATGAGATGCTTATCAACGATCTATAATATATGGAGATTCCTAAACTTAAATCAACCATATTAATTATAATATTCTTTCAATGATTCATTTACATATTATTAAAAATATTTTGTCACGTTTCTTACACAAAGATAATACGCATAAATTGATAAATGATATTAAAGTTAGACAACGGGTAGTGTGTTAGCCAGGACACTGACCCTCCCCTTAAGGAGGTGGATTGTGAGATCACGCATTGGAGAGGGAAACAAACCATTTCTTGAAAGGGTGTGGCTCCAAAAATCTTGAGGGGATGTCCGAAAGGGATAGCTCAAAGAAGATAATATGTGCTAGTAGTGGACTTATAAAGATGATACTCACTTTTATGTTAAAGGCGTTCCATTTCCATCAACTTTTTCTATAAAAGCACGAATGTTTGTAGCTATTTCCCACAGCCAATCGTCTTCTATTTCTTTCCTCTTTGATGCATTAGAGAGGTGTCTGAGAAAGCTCAACGAGAGACAACAATGGAGAACAACCAAGCTCCTTCTTTCATGCTTGTTGTCGCTGTCGTGACAATTTATGTTGTGTTTTCAGCCATGGGGGAAGCTGATGATCAAAATTCCAAGGTATCATTCAACTCTTTTGTTTTACTTTACATGATGGATAAAATCAAAAGCTTTTAAAAATTTGACCATTTCTTTAGGTTCATATTGTTTACTTGGGAGAAAGGCCGTACGATGATGTTACGTTGACAACTGATTCTCACCATGAATTATTGGAAAGTGTTTTGGGAAGGTAATCTCGTTCCGTTTTGTATTATTTTCTTTTTTGGGGTTGATTTTGGTTCAAGAAATTATATGTATTTATTCTTATCTTGATCATGAAGCAAGGAGAAATCGTTGGAATCTATAGTGTATAGTTATAGACATGGCTTTTCTGGATTTGCCGCCAAGCTCACCAACTCTCAGGCCCAAAAGCTAGCACGTAAGTACCGTTGGATATGACCCACGTTCGAAATATGTCAAGACAAGTACATAAATAAAGAAACAACTAGAAGGAGAGGCCGTTTATAACAAAAAAAAGTATATATATATATAAACCTAGCTTTTCAATTCTCTTCGTTGTTCCAAAAAAAACATACCTTCCATAAATTTTACTGCAGATAAAATATTAATTATCTTTTTACCCTTTTTAAATTTTCTTTTCTGTTCAAATTAATAAGCACAAACAATCTTTCTCATTAAAACACTAAAGTGGGTCATAATTTGTCAATTACTATTAATAATGTACTACCAATTCTACTCATAATTACTATCCATTCTTCTAGAGTAAAAGTAAGTCTACTAACAATTATATTAAAGTTATCCATAGTAACTTTTTCTATTAAGTCACGTTTAAGTTTATTAGCTTACAAATATGACACAACTCTAGAAGTTGAATAAACTAAACTTGTAATTTAACTAACTATAATCATGTTATTGTGAACTCCAAACGGAAGAATAGGAATGCCAATAGTGGCTCGAGTTTTTCCAAGTCCCTTATACAAAATGCGTACAACAAGAAGTTGGGATTTTCTCGGCCTCTCGTCTTCCCCATCTGCGTCCTCGAACCTTCTCCATCGAGCGAAAATGGGCGACAATGTCATAATAGGTGTCATTGATACAGGTATATTTTTAGGCCCATCCCATAATAATGTTCTTCTTCTTTCTTGTTTCTCTTAGAAATCACTGGTATCCACACTAGTATGATATTGTCTACTTTATTTATGCCTCACCCGAACAGGATTCTGGCCGGAATCGGAGTCATTCAATGACAAAGGAATGGGGCCAATACCATCCCGATGGAAAGGCATTTGCCAATCAGGGGAAGATTTCAATTCCTCACATTGCAACAAAAAGGTCATCGGAGCGCGTTGGTTCGCCAGTGCCTTAGTAGCCGACCATGGGGAGGAGGCGGTATTCATGGATTACTTATCTGCACGAGACAACGAAGGACATGGAACCCACACAGCCAGCACAGCCGGGGGTGCATTTGTAAGAAACGTCAGCTACTTTGGCAATGGGCGCGGCACGTTGAGAGGTGGCGCACCATTGGCACGGTTAGCCATATACAAAGTCCTGTGGAGTGATAGCCGATTAGGGTCAGGGGCGGACATATTGAAGGGCATAGATGAGGCCATTCACGACGGTGTGGATGTGCTGTCTATGTCAATTGGCAAATCAATTCCTCTGTTTTCGGATGTCAATGAATTGAACCCGGTCGCTGTTGGGTCGTTTCATGCCATTGCGAAGGGGATTTCTGTTGTGTGTGCGGGCGGGAATGAAGGCTCAATTCAACAGACGGTGGAAAACGTTGCACCGTGGCTTTTTACTGTGGCTGCGACTACTATCGATAGAGCCTTTCTTGCTTCTATTACTACTCTAGGAGATAACGCCACTTATTTGGTAATGACTTCACCCACTCTTTATCAGGACCAATTAATTAAGTTCATATATCTATTGGATCATATAATTATTGGGCTTGACTTTATGATAGGGACAAACGTTTTTGAAAAAGGACATTGTCGGGATGCTGTTGGCTATGGACAGAAGGTTTTTAAGAACCTGTTATGGTTTAATTTTGATTATTTTGTTAGATTTTTGGTGGGGATTTTGATTATTTTGGAGGGCAGATGTGCAGGGCTTTTGGGAAGTAATATCCCAATAAGTGGGAACGTGGTTCTTCTCTGCTTCACTGATTTAGCTAAGAAGGCGGGTGCATCCAACGTGGTGATGCCGGGGAAGCCAGCGAAAGTGGTTGGAATAATTTACGCCGGCCAACATAACGACATCTTGGGTCCTTGTGATACTCCATGCATCCATGTGGATACCCACGTTGGCACTCAATTATTCACTTACTACCTCAACGAGTAGCTATCTTGAACCTAATCTCCTTGCACAACACTCAAAAATTTTATGTAACAATCTAAGTTTAAGTTTAAGTTTACTGCGAGTAGATATTGTTTTTTTATTATTATTATTATTATTATTATTTTTGTTCTTTCTCATAATCTATTCCCTTTGAGGCTTAGCATCTTCGTTGACACTCATTCTCTTTGTTAGAACCTACATTGGTTGAGGATCATAATCTCACATTGGTTGAGGAGGAGAACAAAAACACTGGGTGTCGAAACCTTTCACTAGCAGACGTGTTTTAAAGCCTTGAGAGAAAGCCGAAAGGGAAAACTCAAAGAGCACAATATCTGTTAGCGGTGTTCCTAGACCGTTACAAATGGTATTAGAGCCATACACCAGTTAATGTGTCAGCTTTCTTACTGTCCCCAAAGGGGGATAGACACGAGGCAGTGTGCCAGTAAGGACGCTGGACCTCGAAGGGGGTGAATTTGGTGATAGTCTCACATCGATTAGAGAAAGGAATGAGAGCTAATGAGTACGCTGGCCCCACAAGGAGTGGATTGTGAGAACCCACATTGGTTGGGGAGGAGAACGAAACACCCTTTACATGGGTGTAGAAACTTTTTCCTAACAAACATGTTTTAAAGTTTTAAGGGGAAGTACGAAAGGGAAAGCCCATCGCTAATCAATAGTGTCCTTTTTGGGCTTCCCCTTTTAGGGAGAGGTTTCACACTCTATTGTTTATAAAAGTGTGGAAACCTCTCCCGTGAGGCCAACAACGATACGTAACAGGCAAAAACGAACAATATCTACTAACAGTGGACTTAAACTGTTACATTATTAGTATTGATGTGATTTAATGTTTTAGGGTATTATTTTTTGTTTTGATCTAATTTGTGTCATTTTTCGTAAAGTGAGAAGGCATTTATAAGGGTGAGGGCCACACGAACCATAACCGGCAAGCCCATATCTTCTCGGATCGCTTATTTCTCATCCAGAGGTCCAAATTCTATTTCTCCCGGAATCCTCAAGGTACATACTTATTGATACCTATTTCAATTTTCGTTCCTATAAAATTTTACATTTATTTTTCACGGGATTGGAGCACCGATTCCAAAAAATAATGGAATTATAAAAAATTGTAATTTAATTGAACTTTATGAACATATGTAAGTTCAAATGAATTGTGTTCTTATGAACAGCCTGACATAGCCGCTCCCGGAGCCAACATTATAGCTGCCGTTCCACCCAACCACGAGGGCGGTGACAAAGGGTTTGCAGTAATGTCAGGGACTTCCATGGCTGCGCCTCATATCTCTGGTATCGTCGCTCTTATTAAATCCTTACGTCCTACTTGGTCGCCCGCCGTCATTAAATCAGCCCTCATCACCACCGGTACGCATAAATATACATATTCTCGCTCTAACATTCATAGCTAACAGATATCGTACTTTTTGGGTTTTCCGTTCCTTTTCCTCAAAATTTTAACACGCGTAGGCTAAGGAGAGGTGGGATCTCACAATCCACTTTCCTTCGAGCCTAACGTCTTTATTAGCACACCCCAGGTGTCTCGCTCTGATACCATTTGTAACGGTCCAAGTCCACTATGAGTAGATATTGTATGCTTTAGCCGATTATGCAGGGTCGTCAAGGCTTTAAAAACTTGAGTGAAGCGTGAAAGGAAAAGCCCAAATAGCACAATATGTCCTCAACTTAGACAGTTACAAATAGTATCAGAGTTAAACATCATTTGGAGAAGGGAACCCGCAAGGACGCTGGGCCTTGAGCCAGACATCAGTTTTAAAATCTTGAGTGAAACTCGTGAGGATGTTGGGTCTCATAGGGGATGGATTGTGAGATCCCACCTCAGCTGGAAAAGGGAACAAAACATTTTAAAATCTTGAGTAAAGCCGGCAATGTCGCTGGGCCTCATAGTGGTGGATTGTGAGATCCCACCTCGGTTAGAGAAGGGAACGAAACATTTTTATAAATGTGTAGAAACCTCTCCATAGTGGGTGCATTTTAAACGGATACAGTATTAATCCACTTCCATTTTCATGAATGTAGCTCGTGTAGAGGACCTATCAGGATTGCCAATTTTTGCTGAAGGAAGTCCACCGAAAGTGGCGGACCCATTTGACTATGGCGGCGGAGTGGTGGATGCCAACGCTGCCATCGACCCAGGTCTGATCTACGATCTAGAAGTCACGGATTACATATATTATTACCTGTGCAGCATGGGTTATACGGAGGCGGACATTTCTCACCTATCGCAGCAGAAAACAGTGTGTCCGTCGAAAAGGACCTCTATTTTGGATTTGAATCTGCCGACCATTACTGTACCGACACTGACAAACTCGACCACTGTGACTCGAACTGTGACGAATGTGGGGAACTTGACGGCGGTTTATAAGGCGGTGATTAAGGCTCCACCTGGGTCCAAGGTTAGAGTGAAGCCCCGGGTGTTGGTGTTCAATTCCAATGTGAAGAAGATTTCGTTTAAGGTTAAGTTTTCGAGTACTCTTCAAAGGAACTATGGGTACTCGTTTGGAAGCTTGACATGGACCGATGGTGTTCATCTTGTTAAAAGCCCTTTGTCTGTGCGTTTTGATTTCTTTTGATTGTCTTGTATGCTAAAATTATGTAGCCTGTGGCTACTTATTGTGTGATGAATAAATGTGTGAATTCTGTTTGTGTGCAATCCGTTTAAGTGCGTCTTGTCCGTTGAACTATACTCAAATTGGTTGCGATAATTAGATTCATACTCCTACTTGATCATTTGAAATGATACTCTATGGATGTGGGATTGTTGGGGAGAAGAATATAATATTGTTTGTAAAGTTGTGGAAACCTCTCTCTAGTAAAAACGTTTTAAAAACGTGAGAGAAAGCCTGGAATGTTAAGCCCAAAGAGAACAATATCTACTAGTGGTGGACTTGAGCTAGTACACATGGTATCAGAGCCTTGGACATTGGATAATGTGCCAACGAGGAGGCTAAGCCCTGAAGTGGGGTGGACATGAGGCGGTATGCCAACAAAGATGCTGGACCCCGAAAATGAGTGGATTGGAGGGTCCCACGAATGGGTTGAGCCCTAAAGTAGATGGACACGAGGCGGTGTGCCATCAAAGACGCTGGACCCCAAAAGGGAGTGGATTGGAGGGTTCCCCGAATGGGCTGAGTCTCGAAGTGGGTGGACACAAGGCGGTGTGCCAACAAAGATGCTAGACCACGAAAAGAGGTGGATTGGAGGGTCCTACAAATGGGCTAAGCCCCGAAGTGGGTGGACACGAGGCAGTGTGCCAGCAAAGACGCTGGACCTCAAAAGGGAGTGGATTGGAAGGTTACACGAATTGGCTGAGCCTCGAAGTAGGGTAGACACGAGGCGATACCTACAAACTATGGGCTTGGTCGCTACAATGTCACGAAAAGACTCGGCCTAAAGAACCATTGAGAATCACAAAAGGCAGCACAAACCCATTTGTGAAGCAATTCTACTCTCTTTTCCCTGTTGCTGGTGCTACAATAAACCTCACGTATTTGCATTCAAGGCACCCCTTTATTCCCCTCCCCCTCCTTTTATACCCCATTTTCTTCCATCCCCTTTCTTCAACTCATCCATTCTCATTCAACCCCTTCCCATCCCTCTTTCACTTGCACTCTAATGGCGCCATCTTACGAAAAGCCCGCTCACTCCTCCGTCGACGACAATGAGAAGCATCGAGAATTCGGCGCCAAGGTCCAAGAAATGGCTTCCACCCTCACCAGTCGCTTGGGCATGATCCGAAAAGGAGGTAGAGTATTAAATCTTTTGTTTATTAAATCTAAACAAGTTGAATTATGTTTAAATTTGATCGCTTGTTATCAATAGGTTCTGCTCACCACCATGAAGTCGTCGACGACCACGGATCGAGCGTCATAACACTAGCTGGAACCAACACCGGTGCCACCATGCGTGCCGAGTTGAACGGTAAAACCAAGAAGCTCGAGGATGCGGGTGTCGACGAGAACGAGCCCCTCACCTCCTACATTAACAGCAATTTCCAAGCCATCAACAACTCCATCATGTTTGGTGGTAGCTACACAGGCAATGACCCTGGAGTTCACATGAACATCACTGATCTTCGTGAAGAAGGCCATAAGGCTGAGAAAGAAGGGGCTAAAAGCAAGAAGGTTGACAAGGAAAATGGCGAGTCCGGTGGCTCATGGCTTGCAAAGGAATGAGTTTTTTTGGCGCACCAGAAGTTATCATAATACATATTTATATATATTGTGCTATATAAGTTCTAAAGATTGAAGAGGTTTGTACTATGAGTTTTTACGATTCTTGAAAGCTTAATAAACGGATCGACGATGTTCAAAACATGTATGGTATTATATATCTAGCTAAACTTGAGGGGTTAAAACGAATTGTGAGTTACTTAAACCAATGAATTTTGAAATGAAAGTTCGTGTTTATCTAATAAGGTGTTAGAGTTATGCTCGGTTAGAAGAGAAATGGCTGAGTTTTTGCAGCCCATTGAGCAAACGTAAATGAGTCTTGGGTTTGTAGTTGTATTTGGGTTCACAATTGTTCCTCCATAGTCAAATGGATTGCCAAGTTTATGTGAGATCCGTTGCTAGGAATTGGTACCGTAGCGAGTGACTATGAAACTTATAGGTAAAAGTAGTGTTTATGTAATAAAAAGTCGTCGAATGGGATCGGTTGACAATTTTTATGTTGTATTGAATTGTTCTCATGATTGACCACTGGTGTCTCTATTGAACTGGCACCGGCCCCAAAAGTTTATGTAAAATCCTACATTGGTTGGAGAGGAGAATGAAGCATTGTTTATAAAGGTGTGGAAACTTCTCCATAACAGAAGTATTTTAAAAACATTGAGAGAAAACTCAAAAGAAAAATCCAAAGAAGACAATATTTAGTAGTAATAGGCTTAGCTCGTTACAAAAGGTACTAAAGTCAGATACCAAGTGATATGCTAGCGAGGAGGCTGAGCCCCGAAGGAGGGTGGACACAAGACGGTGTGCCAGCAAAGACACCAGACCCTGAAAGGAGATAGATTGTGTGAGATCTCACATCGGTGGGTGAGGAGAACGAAACATTATTTATTAAGAGTATGAAAATCTCTCCCTAACATACGTGTTTTAAAAACATTGAAGAGAAACTAAAACAACATCTACCAGCTGCTTCTGTTCAAGGTGTTCGAGGAATACGATGAAGCAAGCAAGTTTCTAAGCTTTGAATCCGTACCTTGCCTCTGGTTTTATACAAGAACAGAGCAACAAGAAAGCATCCCCTGTTTTTCTCATGTTCTTTTGCTTCGACCAAGATTTTGTCGTTTTTCATTTGTAAGAAATGTGGGTCTAAATTTTTATTATCCATTGAACAAAAGAAATTAAAAGCTAAATAAAATAAAAATTTATATTTAATAAAATTAAAGATTTGTCTCTTAACTAAATAAATTAAAATAATTAAAAAAAAATACACTTGGTCAATAAGAAGTCCCTATCAATTATTTTAAGTTTCATTAACTAAGCTGTTCTACACATACCCAATTGTCTCAAAATATCTGTTCGTGACCACTTCGTACCTTTTTCAGGCTAGGTCTTCACATGGGAAGAACATTAAAAATACGTCATAGCCTATCACAATGTTAAATTACAAATTTAACCTTTGAAATTTATAAATCTGTATCTAATGGATTTTTGAAGATATCATCCTCTCGTGCGGTTCATCCTATACAAATAGTTAAGTGGGGTCCGTTCTCTCTAATTCAGAAAGAGAAAGAAGGGGTCGTTTGAAGTGGCGAAAGTCTATATTAAAGTTGGGTATCGTTTACTCGTTAATTAATTAATAGATTTTATTAAACATGGGATTGTGTGCATCCATATCATCATCATTGCCGTAATTAACACACTAAAGAAAGGAAAGGAGAGAAAAGAGCCGCCAAGTGGTGGTAGAGTGTGCGGCGTGGTCCTAACGCCATGTGCATCTGCGTGCGCGAGCGGGGGGCGGAGCGGTGCGGTGCGGGGCTTTGGCCTTTGGCCTTTGCCTGTTGTGGTCCTTACTCTATGCCACGCCCGTACGCCCTATGATCCATCCCAACTTCAAACTCTATGGCTATGCCATGTTATATGGCCTTTTTCAGGCACTCTCTCTTTCCCTTCCACCACACTTACCATTAATATCTCCCATAGCGATGTGTCATACTCCTTCTCTTCTCGGCCCGGCCCCCCACTCTCCCTTCGATACCTAATGTTATTCACGCGTTAATCGTATTCACCATTTTGGACCATTTCATTATGCTTTTCTTTCACGTGCTCCGTTATCAAAAATATCGTGGCTAACAGCATCTCATTGATTCTCGAACGCTCGTTTACCAAACATCCTATTCTGGTGTTTTAACTTTTACGAAATTACCCTTGTTCTAATTCTGTCGATATGTTGTCGATAAGTGGTTTTGTCTATAGATGCCAAATAGGATTGTTTTTTCTTTTCATAATTAATAAATGACATTTCTAACCCAGAATTTGACGGGTTAATTTTATTTTTTTTACAAGTGGGTGACTTAATTTTATAGTTTTAATAATAGATAATTTTTTTTTTTTTAATTAGACAAAAAGGGTACTTACGTCATGAAATTGTAATTATAGTGACGATTGGTGTTCTAAAAACCATAGACATAGGAATTAGCTGTCTGTCTAAATAATATATTTATTTTATAATATGGTCTGATGAAATATTAATTAGTGAAACTTTGGTTAATTAAAAATTAAAGGCCAACTTCTTGCCTTGTCCCCACATGTTTTTAATTCAATTTTATTAAAAAAAAAGTTTAGGTTATAATTTTATTTTAATATGCATGTTCGGTTTATATACTTCACAATAATTGACGTCTTTTTAAAGTTGGAGATTGAAAATTTTCAAATCCCGCTAATTTATATTAAAAAAAATTATAAATAGTAATTTTATTTACGCATTTTAATTACAAAATTAGAAATGTAAGCCCGAGGATTTGTATCGGATTGTTTTGTAAAGTTAAACACGATTTTGAAAACGTTTTCAGAAATTTACCGAACAAAACCCTAAAATAACTCAAACAACTTGGTCGGTATGATTTTCATAATTTTAATGCAGCGGTCAGTGATTATAGGGTACAAGAATTTGAACTTTCAACTTCAAACGTTCACGTGAGCGTTATAATTTCTAAATAGCTTCTTTCAAAAGGGCTTCTCCGTTCGGTAAAAAGTGATACCATCTCTAAGCTTGACTCTCGCTATTCGAACTAGAACCGAGATGTTGTAGCACAGTCTAATGTAATAAAGTAATTAATTAAATTAAATATTGTAAAAGAAAACCAAGTAGGGATTAAATATAATTAAATCTGAAACCCTTTTTAATTAATTAAAATTTAATTGTTTTCAAACTACGCATTGTGCAGCCTGAAAAAAGTCACCTGTCGTTACGCTAAAAACAGTGTCGGTTAATTAATATATATTAACTAAGCATTGGATAAGATAATCCACGACCAGATTATGACATTAATTAAAATTAATTTATTGTTAATCTCAGTAACTAATCCTGTGTAGATAATGTTCTTTAATTTAATTTTAAACTAAAATTGCCACCCTATATATATTTTTTATAAATGGGTTGGAATAAATTATTTTCAGATTTTTAATATCATCAAATATATTAATTATTCTTAAATAATTAATATAAGATTAAATTTTCATCGATCTATTTGATATTTTTTAAAATTCAAAACATGATTGAACGTTTAGGATTTTAGGAAATTTAAATTTAAATTTTTATATAATAGATCAATAAATTTTAAATTATTTTAATATAACAACGACCCATTAGATATTTTTAAGTCTAGAGACAATAAATCTAGAAACATACTCAAGACTCTGAAAGTTCAAATACAGAATAACAAAATTTCTGCGATGCCGGGATCTATTGGTGCCAACAATACTGGAGACGGGGTTTTTCATGTACGTTAAGTTTAGACTAACCTGATTTCGTAGCTACCTTTTCTTTCTTCATCGCCAAAGGACTCGAGCAAAAAAAAAAAAAAAAAATTTA
>NW_019268580.1:82309-122736 GCF_002738365.1 Cucurbita moschata
AGCAAAAAAAAAAAAAAAAAACGATAGAGACAAAATTGAAAGTTTGAAAATTTATTTACCAATTATTAAAGTGCAGACGGGTGTATCAAGTACTTTTTGTGAGATTCCACATCGATTGGTGAGGGAAATAAAGACCTGACTATTTGACACAGTTACTAATTGTTCAAGGACGTATAAACAAAACATTATTTTTTACGATTGAGAAACATATAAGACACAACACGAAAAGTCGGGACCAGATGCGTATAATTCAACCTAAAAAATAAAAAATAAAAAAATAAAAAAATAAAAAAAATGGTCCTTATGTGGGGTTGTTGTGTAATTGTATATTCCAATAATAACCTCGTGGTCTCTCTAAAACAGCTGTCATTTTTTTTGAGCCACTTCCACCCCTTTCTTCCCTGCCCTAATTGGGTGTTGTAATTATTAATTAAACCCTAAATAAATAAATAAAATCTTAGTGTATATATATGTGTATATATATATATATATATAACCCAGGCTACAGGGATGTTGACACAGACAGCCTCACATGAGCTCAACCAGGTCAATACATGGGGACCCTCTTCTCCTCTCATCACCATAACTCTTTCTCTCTCTTCCTAAACCCCCAAAACAAAGAGAGAGAAGAATAAGAAATTAAATTAAATTTTTAAAAACTATGACATTTTTATTCAATTCCTTACCCTCTTTCTCTTCATTTTCCACTTAATCTTGAAAAAAGTTTCAATTTTTCCATCTGGGTTTTGTGTTCTTCAAAAAAAGTTTCAATTTTTCCATCTGGGTTTTGTGTTCTTTGGTGTTCTTGAGATTCCTACACAAAACCCACTTCAAAATTCTCCTCCTTTTTCATGGATTTTGGTTCATCTTCAAGATTTCATCATCAACATCAAGAAATAATGGAAGAGTCTTCTAATTCTGGTGTTTATATAGAGAAAGAGCATATGTTCGACAAGGTTGTGACTCCAAGCGATGTGGGAAAATTGAATCGTTTAGTGATCCCTAAACAACATGCTGAAAAGTTCTTCCCTTTGGATTCTTCATCAACCGAAAAGGGTCTTCTTTTAAGCTTTGAAGATCGCTGTGGTAAGCTATGGCGGTTTCGTTACTCTTACTGGACTAGCAGCCAAAGCTATGTGATGACTAAAGGTTGGAGCCGCTTTGTTAAAGAGAAACGACTTGATGCTGGTGATATTGTCTCCTTTCAAAGAGGGGTTTGTAAAGATCGGTTTTTTATTGATTGGCGGCGCCGCCCTCCTCACACGGCGGTGGAGACAGCTTTTCATCACCATGGTGGTGGTGGTTGTGGCGGTGGTGGTGGTGGTTATGGTGGTGGTGGACAATTTCCGCCTTACCAATTTCAGCTTCACGGCCAGTGGAATCCAGTGGCCACACCCTTATCTTTACACAGGGACCACGCCTTCCACTTGCAGCAGAATAATAGTGTTCATAATAATGTCAGCCTATTTCATACCACCTATAATCATCAACCGATCGGAGGCGGTGGTTGTGACGGTGGGGCGTCGGTCTTTTACGAATTGAGATCCCCGGCAGCACTGCCGGGAGTCGACGACGGTGGCGGTCATGGAATTGGGAAAGCTGCTGCAGCTAAGACATTGAGGCTATTTGGTGTCAATATGGAATGTGTAGTATCTGAAGATTCCGATGACGACGAGGGCGACAAAGTAACAACCTCGACTTCGACAACGTTGTCATCTCAATTCTGTGTTTATAACGGAATGCCGATGTCGATGTCGATGCCGACGAGCAATCCCGACGTACCGATCACCGACTTTTTCGAAAAAGGGAAGTCGTTAGATTTTGGCACTTGACAAACTGAATCCACCCACATCTCCAAACAAGAAGAGAATCAAACAGTGAGACATCTCAAATTCAATATGTTGTTCATTCCTTTTTTAACGTTAAATTGTGAAACTAAATTATGTTCTTATGTTCTTATAGGTGGTGATTGCTGTCTCTAATTATTTGGACAAACGGCTAAGCCCATGCAGGTTTTGATAGATGGCCTTATAAAGGTTGGTTTTATGGCATATATCTTCATATATTATATTCATTAAAGATCGATCTTTCGATAATCGTTCGATGAATACGAATTTTATAACACAGTGACGGTTTCTTCGAATAATTTTTGGTCGAAAACCCTTTTTTCGAACGCTCACTCTCCAATTTTGGCTGTTAATGATGACACAATGTACTTTAAGCAGTAGATTTTGGTGTGTGGATTTGTTATGATTACCAATTGTAGCAACTGTGGAATTTCACTGTTTTATGTCACATTCTTTACTTCATTAGTAAAATTGTTCTTTCTGTTCTATTTCTCTTGTTTTGAACATAACCTTATGGAATTTGAATGTTGATCAATGATCTTGGAGGGACTGATGATAATAAATTAGCAATAGTTGAAGGATGAAATAGCAAAAAATTACATCTTTTTCAGGTCATTTATGGCAGTGTTTAACACAAAAACACATATATACCATTCTGATTTCAGAAAGAAAGCTTGGTTTTAAGTATTTATTATGTGACAAGTAGTTAGCATTTATGTTCATAGCTATGCTTTTTACTCCTATGTCTTGAATTCTCTTAAAGGGAAGTACTTTTTTTGCTATTATTTTGTGTTCTTATAATTTGAATTGCTAGCTAGAAGCTTAACGATACAATTTTTTGGGGATTTGAATCTCGGATCTGTTGATCGAGAGTCTATGTGAGATCCCACGTCAGTTTGAGAGACGAATGAGTGCCAGCGAGGACGCTGGGCTCATAAGCGGTGGATTGTGAGATCCCACATTAGTTGGAGGGGGAACGAAGCATTCTTTATAAGGGTGTGGAAACTTCTCCTTAGTAGACGCGTTTTAAAAACTTTGAGGGAAAAGTCTAGAGAGGACAATATCTGTTAGCGGTGGGCTTAGGTTGTTACCGTATATATATCTTTAACTCACATATGATCTATTTTAGGTTCATAAAACTCTTTGTTTTGACATAAATTAAAGCTTTTTAGCATGAGAATTCTTAGAAATGAACCTATTCTATATATCTCCCTTGCTTCGATTGTATAAAAATGTTCTTGGAAACGTCTTTGTGGGTCATGTCGTTAGATGTCTGAAAGAGAAATTGTAAAAGTACTTTGAATTTACATATCGTGTTATCGTGACAAGACATGCAGATCTTTTAATACATAGGATTTGTACTAGGTTTTGTTTTTTGTTTTTTGTTTTTTTTTTTTTTGTTTTTTGGTGTTTAGATTCTTAAATTATATGCAATTTGAGTTCTCCCACCTTCCTTTGTGATCTTGTTCTTAAAAAAAAAGTGATATAATAATAAGATTTATCAGTAGTTTCTCAAGAATTTAGGGTTTGAACAAGATGTTAAGACATTGTTTGGACCAAAAAACATAGCAGCTAAGCCACGACAGACAAATAATGTCGTTGCTCAATTAAAATCTAGGATCAAGCAGCATGCTTTGTCTGACACACTACTTATTTTGATGAATTACAAATTAACTTTGATAAATTCTATACAAAAACAGCAATTTTTTTGGTTTTCTTGTTGTTGTGATGTTGTTGATGTTCCTCATGAATATCACTTTGTTCTTGGTGTTGTGCAGTTTTTGGGTATCTAAATGGCAGTGGAAGAAGCAAGTTCTTGTGTTCTTTCTCATAAATTGCCTCACAAGAAGCCAATTTGGTGTTGTTTATAGGTTTTGAGATCTTTTCAAAGGTGTGTATCTAGTTTTTGACATGTTTTTTGTTCTTTGTCGTGTAAAACATTCTAATTTGTGCTTTAAAAACTAGTTTTTGATCTATTAAGAAGGGATATGATGAGCAGCTACATGTTCTTAAATACTTATATGAACAAGAAACTCATAGGGCTTGATTATTTGATAGCATATATATACCAAACCCTAACTTGTTTCATATAGATATATAAACACACATGAAATATTAGAAAAATATGTGTATTATATTTGATGAAAAAAGAGGGTTTGAGAACATGATGGAAATGGAAGGGAATTGGGAGTGGAAAAAGGGTATCCTATTGTTGATATGCATAGAAAAGAGAAGGGGTAGGTGCCCTATAAGTGTGGGGTAGGTTTAGGCATATATAGGGAAAGATAGCATCTAGAATCTAAAATTCATTCACGGAGCGAGATCAAACATCGGTTAGGGAGTAGAACGAAACATTCTTTATAAGGGTATGAAAATCTCTCTCGAGTAGACGCGTTTTAAAAATCTTGAGTAGAAACTTGAAAGAGAAAGTCCAAAGATGACAATATCTGATAGAGGTGGGTTTGGGCTGTTACAAATGGTATCAGAACTAGACACAGGGCGGTGTGCCACCGAGGATGTTGGGTTCCAAAGGGAAGTGGATTGTGAGATCCCACATTGGTTGGAGAGGGGAACGAATCATTCTTCATAAGGGTGTGGAAACCTCTTCCTTGCAAACGCGTTTTAGAAACGTTCAGGGAAAGCCAAAAGAAGACAAGTATCTATTAGCGGTAGGCTTGGGATGTTACAAATGGTATCAGAGCTAGACTTCGGGTGATGTGTCAGCGAAGACGCTAGGCCCTGAAGAGAAGTGGATTATGAGATCCCACATCAGTTGGAGAGGGAAACAAAGTATTTTTTCATAAGGATGTGGAAACCTCTTCCTAGCAAACGGTTTTAGAAACGTTCAGGGAAAGCCCAAAGAAGACAATACCTACCAGCGGTGGGCTTGAACTGTTACAAATGATATCAGAGCCAAACACCAGGTAGTGTGCCAGCAAAAACACTGGACCCCGGAGAAGGGTATGTAAACCTCTCACTAGCAGACATGTTTAAAAACCTCGAGTGGAAGTACGAAAGGGAAAACCCAAAGAAGATAATATCTGTTACGTCATTACACATTCATTCATTCGTTCATTCTCATATTCATTGATTAGTGTTAAATGAGTTGAGGTGAGTGGAGGGCATGCAGTAGGAAGCAGCAGCAGCACGCAGCAGCAACAGCAGCAGCTAAAACAAAGGGCATGCAGTGAACAGTAGCAGAAAGTAGGTAGGGCTGGCTGGTTGGCTGGCTTATACAACTTTATTTTAAAGCTTGTAACGAAATGGGATAGTAGTAGCCCATTTCACCCATATCTCCTTACCTCTCTCATTAATTGTACTGCAACTCCTAAACCAAACAAACCCTTCTGACCCCTTTTTCCCACTCCTTTGGATATTTGTATGTCACCCTCTCCCCTTCTTTCACTTTTTCTATGCTTCACTCCTTATACCCTCTAATTCTCTACGCCTCCTCCATCTCCATGCAATGCTATCAATGCCCCTTTTATGCCTCCTTCTTTGGCAAACAAGAGTTAACCTAGGTAACACCTTCCCAATCATACATACCTCTAGGTCAATGAATACGGGACGATCATGTCTTTCTCTTCTCGTCATAGATCATAATCTAGTGGGTTCTAGTTTTAATATCTTTTCGAGAAATTGAGTTAGCTAATCTTGATATATAGTCAAGAATAGAACAGATCAATTACTTTTTGAGATGGGCTGAATTGTTAGAGTTTTTCATGGCGAATAAGAAAGAAATGAAGATTAAGAGTGTAATGCTTCATACCCAGAATTCAGATCACGATTTGGAATCCGAATTTAAGATTAGGTAATTGCAACATTCATATGCAATATGGTTACGTTACCTACTTATTCAGAAACTTCTAAGAGTGAATATTATCCTCACACTGTCACAGGTTCTTTCTACATGTTTTGTCTCTACTCAACATAAAATTACTCAAAGTAAAGTTGCAACAACTCCAGTAGGTCAGCCCCAACGTAAAATTACTAAGTTGTAACGGCCCAAGCCCCACTGCTAGTAGATGTTGTCCTCTTTAGACTTTCTCTCAAGATTTTTAAAACACGTCTAGTAAGGAGAGGTTTTCATACCTTAAAGAGTGTTTCGTTCTCTTCCCCAACCAATGTGGGATATCACAAAAGTACGCTTAACTTTTGAGTTTTCTAGTTACCTTACTGGTATAGATCGTAACTTTAAACTTTTTAGAACCTTTTTTTAGTTACTTTATTCTTATGATTCCTCTCATTCAGATGTAATGATAGTATATTCGTATCTGACAACAGACCATTGGAAGACCAAGTTGGGTTAATCTATATATATATATGATAAAAATGCATGGTGGTATATTATATATATATGAGAGAGAGAGAGATATGGGCTATGTATGCAATAGGGTGGGGTAGGGGTTAGCATAGGACAATAGGATAGCTTAAAGACAGACATATGGGGTTTAATTAAATATTGGTGCAGAGAGCATTAAGAGTGACAGTCGGCAGCCGATCCCATAAAATTAAAACAACACACATGCCAAACTATATTATAAAATATAATATAATGTATCAATGTATATATAAATTTATCAAAATGTTTAAAGTCCGTACGACTGCCAATCACACACACTTTTTTTTTTTTTTTTCCTCTCTCTCTTCTCTCTCTTCTCTCTCTCCACCCTTGAGAAGCTCCATAGGTCCAATGAATTATGGTAAATTTATAGAATATAGAAAGTAATTTTGTTTAGTGAGAAAATAACGTTACACGAGAATATGAGTAATTGTTGAACTTCGAAACTTTAAACGGAAAGATTACGATAAATTTAATTATATTTAGAATTTTAAAATTTAAACTTCCGACTTTAAGAGCGTAGCATTTCTTTCATCATTGAATTTGGTTCATATTGATATCGGTTTTGTTGAATTAAAAAATAATTATTTGATTTAAATGATTAAATTGTAAGTTAGTATTTTCAAACATAATCATGATTATATAATTTTTATTAGAAAAAATAATAAGAACCTATTAGTAAAAAAATATATATATATATAAATTTATCGACATGTAATTTAATCTCCGTTGTTTTATTTTTATTTTATTTTATGTATTAATATTTATATATTAAATTAGAGGATTCAGTCAAGAAGCCCTTATAGCTCAGTGGTAGAGCGTCAGTCTTGTAAACTGAAGGTCCGTAGTTCGATCCTGCGTGAGGGCAATGCATTATGTATTTTAGGCATTTTCGCGCTAATTCTAAAATGAAATTCTTATTTCCAAAACTAACCAATGAATTTTTGTAATTCCAATTTTACCCCTATTGGCTATTTTGATTTCCCATCATTGGTGTATTTACAAGCCTTCAATACTATATATATTATATATTGACTTACATATTTCATATACTAGTAACTCATATACAAAATATAAAAACTTTATAACACTTGTAGCTTCAATTCTCCTACCATCGACATCGGGTTTTGGTTCTATCTAAAAAAGTCAACAAGCCCTTATTGTTCAGTGGTACAGCGTCAGTCTTGTAAACTGAAGGTTCGTAGTTTAATCCTGCGTGGGGGCAAATATTATTATGTAGTGATTATGTATATATATATATATTACGTCTAGAATTATCGCCCTTGACATTAGGGCGGGTGAGGGCAAAATTGTAAATTCAAGATTGAAAATCCTTGCCGTGTTTGACATTTAAATAAACCTTAAACCTAAAAGTAAGACCCAGAAATAATAAATTAATAATTAAGAGAAATAATTCTCACATCATATTTCCTTTTCTTTATTACGCAATAATCTTTTCTTTTATTTATTTATTATTTATTTTTTTAATTTTCATTTCCGTCTTCTTTCTACTTCTCTTCACTTTCTGACTGCAAATTTTCCTCTTTGGTTCTGTTTTAGAATTTCATCATCTCTCGTGTATGAGGAGCTACGATTCTTTCATGAAACTGATCGGCGATTCTCTAGTTTTGATGAAATCGATCGGCGAATCTCTGGTTTTGAGCAACGATATCGATGAGACGCCGAATGGATGATGATGATGATGCCGTGCGGCTGCCGATTTTATAGCCACCGTCGATCATCGTTTTCCTCGGGCTACTGATATCCAGGTATGGTAATGTTCACATCAGTTCGCCGTCCATTTAATCATTTGGAGTTTTGGATTTTAGTGTTGGTTTATTTATGGATTGAGAATACTGGCTATGTTTTTGGAAATTACTGTTCATTCTTAACTCCGTTAGGTATTAGGATGTAGTTTTTTGTCGAGGGATGATATTAGTGTTGGTTTATTTATGGATTGAGAATACTGGCTATGTTTTTGGAAATTACTGTTCATTCTTAACTCCGTTAGGTATTAGGATGTAGTTTTTTGTCGAGGGATGATATTATGGCGGAATGGAATCTGTATTGTTTGTCGTGGATTTGCGGAATTCTAAATTAGGGTTTTAATTTCCCCCTTTTTCCTGCTCCTTGCTGTTTGTTTGCTTAGGGACTGCGAATCGTTACATGAATACACGGAATCACGAGCTGGCTTCGTTTCTGATTTTCTGCTTTTTCTGCTTTTGGCTTTCTCCTCGCATGATTATTAGATACTTAGGGTTTGGAAGGTACCAAGATTTGTGCATTGGGTTGGACGACTGTGTCAGGAAGCAATGCGCTGTTCTAGCCCAATGTTGTTTGTCTTCTTGTAATAACGCTGCTCTTTTTAACCAGAAAGGCATCTCTCCATTCTTTAAATTAATGTCATTCTCTATTGAGGAAGAGTGTTGCTTTATATATAAAGATTCCAACAAATAGGGCTCTCATTTGTCCAAGCTCTTTCCACTGTTCTGTACTGATGTCATTATCACTTTCCTCGTTTTCTCTTTGTTTGCTTGCCCTCAGAAAAGGAGATGGGGTAGCTGTTGGAGTATTTATTGGTGCTTTGGATCTCTCAAACAGAGGAAAAGAGTTGTTGTGCACGCTGTGTGTTGGTACCAGAACCTGGTCCTCCTTCAGCTGAGGCTCATGAAGAAGATTCATTGCACTCACCCGATATTGAGCTTCCACTTGCTGCACCCCTCCCTCTTCCCCTGTATCCTTCCTTCAATCTGAGCCACCTTCTGCTACTCGTTCACCAACATGTGTTCTCCTGATGGGCCTTCCTCCATTTTTGCCATTGGCCCATTTGCTCATGAAACACAGCTTGTCTCCACCTTTGAATCAACTGCTCCCTTCACTCCTGAGTCTACCCACTTGATTAGGCCTTCTTCCCCTGAAGTTCCTTTTGCTCAGGTTCTTCTACCTAGCCTACAGAAAGCTGAGTCTGATAATCAATGTTCATTTCCTAATGATTACTTCCAATCTTACCAATTCTATCCTTGCAGCCCGATTAGTCACCTCATATCGCCACGGCCAGTCATTTCTCGTTCTGGGTCGTCATCGCGTTTGCCTGATTGTGATTTTGCTTCCTCTGGCTCGCAGTTTTCGAATTTCCCATTAGAAGTTCCACCTACATTATTGGACCTTGACAAATGTTCCACTTATAGCTGGCAACAACGGCGAAGCACTGATTCTTACTCTCAAGATTCTATAGGATTCAAATCAAGTAATGATTTTGTTTTGAATCCCCAAATTTCAGAATCTATGTCAGATCACCACGCAACAAATGAATCCCAAAATATTCGAATTCTCATTGATGGAAGCCGAAAGGAGGAAGCCTGTTGCTGCTAATCATAGATTCTCATTTGAGTTATCTGATGCAGATGCTTTATTAAGAAGCGTAGGAAGTAAGCCGCTGGAATCAAATGAACTGGAAGTTGCATCATCTCAATTACATGAACCATTTGAAACGGCTAAAGAAAATTCTCCTGCTGTCTGTCATACCTCAAATGGTACAGAAGAATATGCAAAAACAAACGGTGAACATGCACATCAGCATCAAGAACACCACTCCCTTACCCTTGGGTTTGTGAAGGAATTCAATTTTGATCATGGCAATGGATGTGATACTCTTTAAGCCATATGTAAATTCAGACAGGTGGACGGATGCAAAGGATATAGAGACAGAAGGCACGACCACTAGAGGAATGATGGGCATCATGTGCTTTTCCTCGAAGTTGAGCAAACTGGTGCTTTTCCTCGAAGTTGAGCAAACTGGTGCTTTTCCTCTGGAATCTCCTCTTGCCCATCATGTGTTGCATGATATGTTAGACAAACTGCTAGAGGAATGATGGGTTTGGAAGGTAAAAAAGAGGTCAAATCATGAAAGAGCCAAACCAGAAGCCATTTTCTTTTCAACAATATGACCTAAAACAAAGCCAGATATCATTAGAATGACGGATAGAAATTTGTAGATTCAATAGGCTCCTCACTTGAATTGTAATAGAGATTACTACTCTATAGATTGAAAGGTTGTGAATATGTTGATAATAAGTGCTCGATCTTTTCATAGTTATTTCTTATTGGGTTGGGCTACCAAACATTGCAGAACTGTCTGTAATCAGAAATGCTTCATTCTATGAAATGAATGGGCTGAAAATAGAATAAGAATTACAGAATCGTTACAGCATACTGTTCTTGTTCTGAAAGGTAACCAACGTGTTGCTGCTTGGTTCTTTTTACTATATTTAGAACTTTCTTGCAATGCTTTACATGAGCTGGTTGGATATGCCTTTTTCATTATGAACACATTTCCAAATACACTCTAGAACACAGCAATATGAAATCTACAAGGACTATGGTATCTGTTTCAAAACAAAGCATTACCAACTCATACTTGTATCTGTTTCTCAAATGGCACTTAAAACTACAAACAATGGTTCATCTACTTCCACCATTAAACTGTCCATATATCTCTAACATGAAGCCTGAGATGAGAAGCTAAGAGTAAGGAAGGGTTTTTTCAAAAGAGATACAATTATTTAGGGGTAGTTAGATCCATACTGAAATCCCACAGCTTCTTGGCCAATTCCATATCTTTGGCATGATTGGTTGGGTTGGCTATATTACTATCCACAAAATACTCTCCACTTACCCCTTTGACTTGGGGATTCAATGCTACATAGCACTGAGTCGCCGCTCCCTACATCCAATGAAAATTTATTCACATAGAGAAACCCACCTGAGAGAAACTCTAAATAAACAGTCTTGAACAAAATTTGGGGAAATGAATTCATAACATACCTGCCGGACGTTTTTAAGCACAAATGTAGCAATGGAAGTAGCAACAGCTGTTTAAAAGAAAACAACTCATATACTCAGACACCAACAGATGACAGAAAACCAAGGGCAGGAAATAAGAAAAGGTAATGAAGCATAGATAGCAATCTGGTAGATGTTTATATTTGTTCAAAAAACTTTTTGTTCTTAATACCCGGGAGTCGGAGCTATGTATACACCAATTTAAACATAGTTCAACTAGTTAAGATAAAAACTAGTTAAGACATGTCTTCGACCAAAAGATTAGACTTCGACCAAAAGATTAGAGATTCTCAAATCTCCTACCCATATATGTAGATATTAAAGTCCAGGTGCTAGCACCCTTCTTTGGAATGAAACATACTCGGACAAACCATAAGCTACCACCTCGGTCGAAATGCAAATTAAAATGCCCTATATTCTACGGTCTAAACAAGCATCTGATTAATGTAAAAAGAAAAAAACATCTGACTCGTGCTAGTTTAAGTAAAAAGGCAGACCTTACGTCTTGCATCTAGTAAACCAGATTTGGCTTATACATGTAATGCGCAAGAAAGTTACCATTAATGAGACCATGGAAGCGTAGTAGGTTGGTAGCAGCAATTGCTCCAGGATGAAGGGCGTTGGCTGTTATTTCCACCCCTTCTTCCTATTGAAAAGAAGTAGAGAAATGATAGTCACCTACTCAATTTGACTTCATAAGATAGCTTGGAAAATCAATACGAAAGAACAAACAGAACTGCAGGGAAATCAGTAACGTAAACCATTAGTGTAACAACCCAAGCCCACCGCTAGCAGATATTGTCCTCTTTGGGCTTTCCCTTTCAGGCTTCCTCTCAAAGTTTTGAAACGCATCTACTAGGGATAGGTTTCCACACCCTTATAAGGAATGTTTCGTTTCTCTCTCCAACCAATGTGGGATCTCACAATCCACTCCCTTGGGG
This sequence comes from Cucurbita moschata, assembly GCF_002738365.1. Classification (NCBI taxonomy): domain Eukaryota; kingdom Viridiplantae; phylum Streptophyta; class Magnoliopsida; order Cucurbitales; family Cucurbitaceae; genus Cucurbita; species Cucurbita moschata. Next base: position 94,282 of record NW_019268580.1, read on the forward strand.
GCCCAACGTCCTCGCTGGCACACCATTTAGTGTCTGGCTCTGATACCATTTGTAACACCCCAAGCCCACCGCTAGCAGATATTGTCCTCTTTGAGTGTTCCCTTCTAGGCTCCCTCAAGGTTTTAAAACGCATCTACTAGGGAGAGGTTTCCACATTCTTATAAGGAATGCTTCGTTCCTCTCTCCAACCAATGTGGGGATCTCACAATCCACCCCCTTGGGGGTCCAGCGTCCTCGCTGGCATACCGTTCGGTGCCTGGCTCTGATACCATTTGTAACCATCCAAGCCCACTGCTAGCAGATATTGTCCTCTTTAGGCTTCCCCTCAAGATTTTAAAACGCGTATACTAGGGAGAGGTTTCCACACCCATATAAGGACTGATTCGTTTCCTTCTCCAACCAATGTGTGATCTCACAATTAGAGTGTCTAGTTGAACATCTATACAGACAAAGACTAAAGTTTCTGGATTATGAAAGCATTGAAACGACTAAATCTCGAAAGGATATAAGTTTCAAGGTTCACTTGATTATTCCCCCTTTGACTACCCCGATTATCGTACATATAAAAATCCTGCCTCATTTAAGGTTCAAATTCTAAAGCTCTGGTTATACATTCAATAACTAAACCAATAAACACCTTCAACCGCCTGGCAAGCTCTTTGGCATGCAATATGTTGGAAAGCTTTGATTGTCCATAAGCAAAGATAGTTCTGTACCTAAAATTTCACATCATACAATGAATCACTACATAACATTCAAGGAAGCTTTTGAGGACGTAATCATCAAATAAGCAACATAGATCGTTACTCTGATTCGTCATTGATTTTATCGAAACGAACTCCTTCGCCATATGTCAATCGGTGACCCTCCGACGACAGATTGACAATCCTTCCCTCCTTTTTGCATTCAACCACAGTTTTTTTCATAGTTTCCAGCAGAAGGTTCGTCAGAAGAAAATGTCCTACAAAAGAATGATAATAAGAACTGATCCCATTACAAATCTTTTATTTGAAACATACCTATGTGGTTTGTTGCAAACTGCAACTCCATGCCATCATGCGAAAGCATAAACGGAGTCGCCATAACGCCCGCATTGTTCCTTCAATCAAAGAAGATATAGAGTTGTATTATTATCAAATAAGCAGATTTCCCAGGCAAAGAATTTTAGTCTACCAGCTTTAATTCAGTTCTTACATTAGAATATTTAGTGCACGGCCTGATGCAATGTAATCTGATGCAAATTTCCTTACAGATTCCATTGAACTAAGATCTAACTCCATGACATCAATTTTGGCTGAAGGGGATTCTTTCAGTACTGCTTCTTTTACTTTTTTCCCTGCTTCAACATTTCTTACAGCCATAATGACATAGACTCCTCGTAATGCAAGAACACGTGTCGTCTCTTCACCGAGACCACTTGAAGCTCCTGAAATCATGAGGAAGGAAAGGGAAATGAACTACATGTTTCGAAGTTGGAAAACTTCAACAGTTCTTTAGATTAAGATCTTCTATAGATCAAAATGAAACATTTGAAGTGAATGATTAGAGAAAAGTATATAGAAAAATCGAACATATGAGAACTAAATCTAGAAATTCATTAGACTGTTTCTGTGGTATCTCACATTGGTTGGGGAGGAGAACGAAACACCCTTTATAAGGGTGTGGAAAACTCTCCCTAGCAGACGCGTTTTAAAGCTTTGAGGGGAAGTCTGAAAGGTTAAACCCAAAGAGGACAATATCTGCTAGCGATGGGCTTGGGCCGTTACAAAAGGTATCCGTGCCAATGAGGAGGTTGTTCCCCGAAGGGGAGTAGACACGAGGCGGTGTGCCAGTAAGGACACTGGGCCCTAAAGGGGGTGGAGAAAGGAACGAGTGCCAGCAAGGAAGCTGGGCCCTAAAGGGGGTGGATTGTGATATCCCACATTAGTTGGGGAGGAGAACGAAACACCCTTTATAAGGGTGTGGAAACCTTGCCCTAGCAGACGAGTTTTAAAGCCTTGAGGGGAAGCAATATCTGTTAGCGGTGGGTTTGGGCCGTTACAGTTTCCTTCTCAAATCAGCTTGAAAAGAGTTTGATTACCCTTAACCTTTCCGAAAAAAACAGCTCAAAATACATTTACGATTAGTATATGGATGAAAACCGTTTACCCATCACCTCCCTCCTTCGTTTCCTCTCTCCTTTGCTTCAATCTATAACCTAACAATTTCTTATACAAAACCCCACCAAGTCCCAAAATCAAAATCTCCCCTCAAAACACAACAAAACGATGAATTGTCAAATACAAAAAAGGCTGACAAAGAAATATCATCTTAAATTATTGAGAAACCTTCTGAATCAACGACAACAAATAGACTAATTTGAACTACAAAGAAAAGTTGAACAAAATCTTCATCTCTACAAATTTGGTATTGCACACGTTTTCTTTCTTTTTTTCCTCCCACTAGTTGTCCTCAAAATTATGTCGTAAACGTATCAACTCTCACTCAACTACTAACGTATAACCATGTTAAACATTTATGTCCTAAGGTCCCTTGGTGATTCCATTTTTTTTTTTTTCTTCTTCTTGTTATAGTCTATAACCTTGAATGAAGGGGCAGCTTTCGATATCGAAGAATGAAAGAAGGGGAGTAAGAGGATACTGAAAAAGATACGGTAAAAAACGAGGGAAATAAAATTTTTCCATGGATATTTCTTAGCAGCTTATGAGTATTAATGAAACTTTTGAAAGCAAACGTGCTTCAAACTCCATGTCTAGAAACTTTGTTAGAAGTCCATCCAAACTCGGTAATGCTTTGTTGATATACTTGCACATTCTTGCAAATGGACATTCTAGTTCCATTTCTACTTCAGTTTCTAAGTAAGTATAGAAACCTAACAAATAAGCTCAATCTATACATAAATCCTCAAAGAAAACCCCATTACTCCATAGATTTCTGCATTCTACATATAAAGGATACACAATATACACTTGATTGAGACTGAACGGTCCAAGAACAGCTACAGAACGGGCTCAGAAAACACAGAATTCATATTATACCCAAGAAAGATTTGCAAAACAGCTAGCAATCAAGTAGTGAGTCAATAACAAAACAACCTTAATCCAATCAAAAGACAAGGTATCCAGGTTGCTATAAATAAACTAAATCACCATCGATTTTGTAAACAACAAAACCCAGATCAAAGAAGGGATTAAAAGAGAGGGGAAGAAGGAGAAAAAGGGGAAGGGGATGAAACGAAACCTGTAACAATAGCAGTGAGGCCATTCCCATCAATTCCTTCTGTGACTTCTTCTGCGGTAGAACGGGCTGAGAACCCAGATGGTCCGGTCCATCCAAAGATCCACATAGTTGAGATTGATACAAATACAAATTGGTGAATCCGGCAAGGCCCTCGTCTTAGTGTTGCTCCAGACTCTGTGGTTTGAGTACTCGTTGAAACTGCACTCTAAAAGTTTTGTTTTCTTTTAGAATAAACCCTCTTTTGAAAAGAAATCAAGGTTTTTTTAGACTAGGAAATTACAAGTTTGCCATCTTCTTGTGGTAGATGGCTATTTTCTTCGGGTGGTTCATCATTAGCAATCTTTCTCTGAATAAAACTGTGATTTGGAAAATTTATCATGAATTACAACTGGGTTAGTTGTTTCTGATTATGGGTGAGCCAAAAAAATCAAAATTTTAGTGACTAAGAGTGAGAAGGCAAATAAGTTGATTTCTTGATTTTCTCTCCGTGTTTTAGATTGATTTTATTTGATGGTTTGCTTAACATAATATTAGGATCGAGAATCATCGTTTTTCATATGAGAATTTCTCTATCTATAGTTGGAGGTTCTCAATTTTGAGTCTAAACCCGTATTTTAGTTGACATTTAGGAATTTGGTCAATAATTATAGATTTTCTATCGAAATTTGAATTTTTTTTTACCTCCAATCCGAATTTAATGAAGTATTTTTAGATGAAATATAATGTTCCAAAGTCGAAAATTAATTATTGAAACATTTATGGCTGATTTTAGTGCCACTTTGACCTAACTTATTAATTGCAGCCAAGACAACATTGTAAAACAGTACTTTGGTTGCTCCTAGTACTGCAAAAACAAGCCTTGGTTTTTTATTAAGACATTTATTGTCGTTTGGTTTCCTCCTTTCCCATGTTCTTGGAACTATCCTTTCACCCACATGGTTGGAAGGGATCTAGACTTGACAGTTGACACTTCGATTAAAATCATTTAGTTTTTTTTTTTTACTTGATTTTTTAACTTTAAAAAACTTTTGGTTTTCTATTTTATATCTAAATTTGAACTATAAAAATATCTAATAATTCAATAAATTTTTAAAATTAACTAATCTATTTAGATGTGAGTTCAATTTGACTCGAGATATTCGAGATATTCAATTTTGTGTCTAGTAAGTTCGTAAATTTTAAAATTGGCAAATGACATAAAATTAAAAAATTTAAGTCTTATTGGAAAAGAATTAAAAGTTTAACGACTTATTAAACATTATTTTACCATTCAAAGACCAAATAGACACAAATTTATAAGTTCATGATGTAATGGCTGAAGCCTATCGATAGCCGATATTGTCTTCTTTAAGCTTTCCCTCTCAGGCTTTAAAACGCATCTTCTAGGGAAAGGTTTCCACACCCTTATAAAGGGTGTTTCATTCTCCTCCCGACCAATATGTTACATCACATTCGATCTCAAATAAAACACCACAATAAAAAATATGCAAGATGGGCAATTTTCAAAAGCTGAATAACCTCCTGTAAAGAAAAGAGACACTGATTATTGAATCCAGTAAGCTTATTCATATCCCCATAAGTACATCAACCATGCAATGAGATGCTTCCTACAGTAAAATGTGAAGGAAGCTATGCAATGAATTTTTTTTTTTTTTTTTTTGCTTCATGTACTGTATTCTAGCTGCCTAGCGACTTCTTCGACATGAACCGTGTTCTCGCTCTCTACTGAAACGGTAATCCTCGAGCTTGCAAGAACTACGACCAAGCTGAGTCTCATGGAAAATTTAGGAGCTTGTTCACAGCCAAGTCTAGTTCATCAACATTCTTCCTCAAAATCTTTCTAACCAAGAATTAAGGAAGTGGGTAATGCAGAGGACTTAGATATCAGATAAAGAAGTATTAGTATGCTCAGGTTCCCAATTCTAAAGAGCTAAAGCATTAAAATGGTCTACTAGGCATGAAATAGAAAGGATACAGCTGAGCAGCTAGATTGTCCATGCCTTTCATTTCCTGATTCAATCTGAAAAACACAACAAAATACAGTCCAAAGTTACAGCATCGGCCATATGATTATCTTTAAGATATGAAATTGTGATTTACTAGTCATCATCAGATAGTATAAAGATGTGTATAATGGAAATTAAGGGCGAATGGACTTGAAATTTAAAAGAGATCTTAATGATTTTGAATTAGAGAGATGAACTAGACTAATCCCATTAGTTCACCGCTCAAGCCCACCACTAGCAAATACTGCCCCTCTTTGGGTTTTTCCCAAAAACGCGTCTGTTAGAGAGAGGTTTTCATACCTTTATAAAGAATGTTTCGTTCTCCTCTACAACCGATGTGGGATCTCACAATCCACCCCCCCTTCGGGACTCAGCGTCCTCGCTGGCATTCGTTCCCTTCTCCAATCGATGTGGGACCCCCTAATCCACCCCTCTTCGAGACTCAGCGTCCTTGCTGGCACACCGCCTCGTGTCCACCCCTCTTCGGGGCTCAGCCTCATTGTTGGCACATCATCCGATGTCTGGCTCTAATACTATTTGTAACAATCCACGCCCACCGCTAATAGATACTGTCCTCTTTGGCCTTTCCCTTTTGAGTTTCCCCTCAAAGTTTTTAAAACGCGTTTGTGAGGGAGAGGGTTCCACACCTTTATAAGGAATGCTTTGTTCTCCTCCCCAACCGATGTGGGATCTTACAATCCACCCCCGTTCGGGACTCAGCGTCCTCGCTGGCACTCCTTCCCTTCTCCAATCAATGTGGAACCCCCTAATCCACCCCTCTTCGAGACCCAGCGTCCTTGCTGGCACACCGCCTCGTGTCCACCCCTCTTTGGGGCTCAACCTCTTCGTTGGCACATCACCTAGTGTCTGGCTCTAATACTATTTGTAACAATCCAAGCCCACCGCTAATAGATACTGTCCTCTTTGGCCTTTCCCTTTTGAGTTTCCCCTCAAGGTTTTTAAAACGCGTTTGTTAGAGAGAGGTTTCCACACCCTTATAAGGAATGCTTCGTTCTCCTCCCCAACCGATGTGGGATCTCACATTGACTAACTTCACTTGTGAAACAACATAGTCGGAGTCATAATTAATACAAGTAAAAAGACACATTGATTTGATTTCTACTAACTTATGATCAATCATTGATAGTACAAACACAACTCTGCCAATATACTAAACTTTTCTAAATCTTATGTTCCCTTCGGATCACATTAAAGAGAGTTCTATGTGATAGCTATGCAGATTTGTAGTCAGGGACAGCCATCCAACATCTATTGAAGAACTATATAATTTCACACTAAAAAACTATGAACACAATCAAACTAACAGAGGACTCATCAAGAGGACTTACTCCTCATTATCACAGAGATACACCAAATAGTTTCTCAAAGCGCCTAAGTTGTAGTTTTTATCATTACATTAATAAATATCTCTCAAAACTTTTATGCTGTTCTTTCATTTCTTAATAATTTTTGCAGAAGACTACCAAGTAACAGTTATATCCACAATTATTTAGGTGCTTGGTGTCACAATCGTACTTTTGATGGCAGCAGACTTGCGATTGTGTGGCACTCATTTCCCAACCACAAGTGAGCTAAGCCAATTTGTTTTTACGTCACTTACACTAAGCGACGTATGCTCGAGCCTTTGGCCTCGGTTTAAGAAGAAGGTTTTAGAAAATGAGGGCAGAGAGAGATTTTCGAAGAAGAGGTTTTGAAAGATGTGTTATATATGCAAGCAAAAGAGTAACAACAACGGCTCACAGTATATAATTATTGGTAGGGAGAAGTTGACAACTAATCATATCCTCCTATAGTACATTTTGAGGCATTTCATGTCTGACAAGCCTAGACATGATTTTTCTGAAACGTCATACTTCCTAGATATACAAAAGTAAAACACTAGAACATGGAAAGACATAAAGGGTTTGGCTTGTCATGGGCATGCAGCCATGGGCAACACGCCTTGGACAAGCATGACCGTGACACCTAGCATCATATGTTCGAGCAACATTTCTGATACAATTGAGACAACAGAAAAGTTGTATTTCTAATTATCAACATTTCATAATTAAAAGAACTATATAATTTCTGGAAGTAACCGATGAAGAAGAATCCTATAATTAATGATACATACCTAACATCCTTTTCTAAAGTAACAGTCTACTACGATTGGGTAAAGATGCATAACAGGTTCAACAAAAGCATTCTTTATAAGGGTGTTGAAATCTCTCTAGCAAACGCGTTTTAAAAACTGAGGGGGAACTCGAAAGGGAAAGCCTAAAGAGGACAATATCTACTAGCGGTGGGCTTGGGCCGTTACAAATGGTATCAGAGCCAGACACCAGACGATGTGCTAGCGAGGAGGCTGAACACCGAAGGGAGTGAACACGAGGCAGTGTGCTAACAAGGACATTGGGTGCCGAAGGGGGGTGGATTGGGGGTCCCACATCGATTGGAGAGGGGAACGAGTGTTAGTGAGGACGCTGGGTCCCAAAGGGGTAGATTGTGAGATCCCACATCAATTGGAGAGGGGAACGAAACATTCTTTATAAGGGTGTGGAAACCTTTCCCTAACAGACGTGTTTTAAAAACCTTAAGGGAAAGCCCAAAGAGACAATATCTGCTAGCGGTGGGCTTGAGCCGTTACAAACAACCTCTTTTAGATTAAACTATAATTTTGGACCCTTGGGATAGAATCTTTTAACAATAAAGAAACTTTTTATGTGCGTGTTTCAATCTAATCTCCTACTAGAACTTGGTACAAGAATTTCCATGTATCATTTTATGCAGCAGGTTGTAAAAAGCTACAACATTCACAGAGCAATCACATTTTGACAAATGAGTAAAATATTTAAGTTATTAGTCATAGAAAATACTGACAGCAAAGAAATTGAAACCTATAGAGCAAAGGAGATACCAGAAGACATTGAAGCATACCTCAAGGAAGAATTTATGTATCGATTACCCTTTGTTGCCGCATCAAGCACTACAAGGTTGAAAGAACAGAAGAGAACTCATGTCAAAGACCATCAGATGAAAAACAAGGTCTTTGTTAGTAGTATGGGAGAGAACTGATTGCAACTAATCTCTTTCCAAATTTAGTACAAAAACTGGCACAAAGGCCGATCACATAACACAGATTCTAGAACAGAATAATGGACATGTAATAGCCCAAGTCCACTATTAGCCGACATTGTCCGCTTTGGCCTGTTACACATCGCCGTCAACCTCATGGTTTTAAAACACGTCTGCTAGGAAGAGGTTTCCACATCCTTATAAGGAATGTTTCGTTCCCCTCTCCGACCAATGTGGGATCTCACAGGACATAAAGATAAACAGATAGAATTTTGATTCATACAGGAAGAAGTACCCATGAATGTAATCAGTTTAGTAGTAACAGTAGTAGACAATGACACATCTAAACTGCCATCATACTCGGCCATTCCTGTGAATCAAAATCATTACTATGTTGACTTACCAGATTCTTGAAGGCGGCCTGCAGCATCGTTGAAGCAATGCATATGATCAATAGAGTTGCTGGTGACCTACAAGATTATACTATTTCCACTCAGATAAACTGCTTGGCAAGAGGAAACCCAGAATCATTGCTCCAGAAATTCATGCTAGAGTGGTAGATTCCAGTCATTATTAAAGGGGATAAAATCAGGTTCGTCCAGTAATAATCAAATCTGGTGAAGTACTCAAACTCAAAACTCAAAACTCATTCATCCGATCTTCAACATATTAAAGCAAAATGAAAATGGGGCGTAAAAGAAGAAGGATGCAAAAACTATGAGACCTCGGAGAGAGTCGAACGCAGGGAAGCGAAGAGAGAGGTAAAGCTCTCGGCAATGGCGAGAGAGTCCTTCTCGACGACATCAATGGCTTTGAAAATCTCGGTATGGCTCAACGAAGATCTGGGTCTGGTGCAGTCCTCAAGAACAGAACAAGTGGGCGTCTCGGGAATGGCCGAATTTGGAGATGTCGCCGGAATCTGACGTCCGGCTTCGATGCTCGACGAAGAATCCGATGGGGATTGCTCCATTTCTCGATGTTTTCCGACCTACGCCTCGTTTAGGAAATTAGTGAATTATAATGAAAATCGATCATAAAGTATTCCATTTGTCTCCTTAGTTCTAATCCATAAAGTTTGAAAAACTATGTAATATTAAAGGATGAAATTGGATTGAAAAAAATTATAGCTCTAATTGCTCTCAAATTCATCTTAAAACACGCTTGAAATCTCAATAACTAGTTCGTGAATAAATGAATTTCTACTCTAAGTTGAAACGTTTATGAATCGTCAAATATACTAGTACAATTTCAAAAAGAATAGGAGTAATTTTCAAACGGGTACTTTTTATAATCGAGCTAAAACCCTAATTTGAAGATCTACCCTCAATCAGTCTACAATGGCAGATTCAAATCATCCCACTTGAAAACCAAAGAAATGCTGAAAGAGAAGGTATAAAATAGAATCAATTCCTCACACAAACATTCATTAAATCAGTGCCTTAATACAAGGAGAATGGAATTGCCAGTTCAGCCATGTTTTTCTGTTTACCACTCTGTTCATTCGTCCGAGCAACTTCCTTCAAACTTGTCCATGATTTTCTTTTACGATTCCTTTTGGATGTGCCTTCACTTCTATCCCCATCTGCTGTTGGAGCAGAGCAACTTCCGAGTTCGGTTTGATTCTTAGACGATGGCTTGTTCCTCTTTCTCTTCTTCGAATCCAACAGAGTCACTCCGGTCGAGGTGGAAGGGGTGGCGGGTGTATCAACAGTAGGAACAGCCCCAGTTTTCTTCTCCTTGTCTGTTCTAGTCTCGTGTCCAATATGTTTCTCTGATAATGTCGTCGTCATTTTCCATTTCTGCGGTTTCGACAGTGTCGTTATGCTCACGGTGGACGGAGCTGCTGGAGAATTAATATTAAGAATGCCCTCCGTTTCAGGAAGCTGAATTGCAGGGTTATCAAGAGCAGTGATGTCCCCAGTTGGAGGAGGAATTGCAGAAGCATCAGGAATTTTAGGAGCATCAATGGTAAGAATCTCAGTTGGCCTCTCCACTGCAGATGTCTCACATTCTTTACCATCCTTGACATCCAAAGGCTTCACCCTTCTTTCAAACGCTGCGTCGTATAGCACTTTCATATGGCCTTTGGGAGTTCCTCTCTTTATGTTCCTACACGAGCAGTGGTGGCAATAATACGCCACATTGTTCTGTGTCGAATTACAACATTTCTTCTGTCTCCGACGTCTCTTGGCGTTATTCTTCTCTATTCGTATAGAACAGTTAGAGCCAGGTTGAAGAATTGTTTCACACCTGAATGCAATATAATAGAACAGGTAAGATTGGCTAGCTTTGTAGCCAAAGCAGAATCAAGTAAGATGCCAAGACAACATTCAAATGTGACATGATAAAACTGCTATATGGTTCGAGTCGATTGCCCGCTCCATTCATTGAATTAAAACATACGTAGGTTTCTTTTTTCGAAGTAACGGTAAAAATTTAACAATAAGCGTCAATGAGCATATTTTAATGCTCAGGCTTGTCTAATGAGATACGTGCAAACATTTTTTGATTATGAGTTCCATGGAATTCTGTCATAGCTAAGGTGTTAGTTGAAGTTACTACAAAAACCCACCCACCTCTCAATTAGTATTAGCTACAAGGGGAATAGAGTTGTTAAACCCACTATCTAAAGAAATATTACACATTCCAAGCCCAGTAAATATTGTCCTTTTTGGACTTTCCCTTTCGGGCTTCCCTTCAAGGTTTTTAAAACACGTATGCTAGGTAGAGGTTTTCACACCCTTATAAGAAATATTTCGTTCCTCTCGCCAACCAATGTGGGATCTCACAATCTACCCCCCTTGGGAGTCAGCGCCCTACTGGCACACGACTCGGTGTCTAGCTCTGATACCATTTGTAACCGCCCAAACCCACCGCTAGCAAATATTGTCCTCTTTGGTCTTTCCCTTTAGGACTTCTCCTCAAGGTTTTTAAAACGTGTCTTTTAGAGAGAGGTTTCCACACCCTTATAAGGAATGTTTCATTCCCCTCTCCAACCAATATGGGATCTCACAGTCCACCCCCTTGGGGGCCAGTGTCCTCGCTGACACACTTCCCAGTATCTAGCTCTAATAACATTTGTAACAGCCCAAGCCCACCGCTAGCAAATATTGTCCTCTTTGGTCTTTCCCTTTTGGGCTTCCCCTCAAAGTTTTTAAAACGAGACTGCTAGAGAGAGGTTTTCACACTCTTATAAGGAATGCTTCGTTTCCCTCTCCAACCGATGTGGGATCTCACACAATGAGACTAAACAAACTCATGCACTTCAAGCCCGTCTTTAGCTTCGATGTTAAATGCTTTCTTTTTTCTTCCCAATCCACAGCCTCCAAAGAACAGATTTGATTGCATTGGCCATATCTTCCTGGTTTTTCCATTCAGAGACGGACCCCATTGTAGAAGGGATATGTAAGCTTTCAAAGATCAATGAAAAACCCCGAAGTATCCGAAAATTTTATAACAATGACTAACGAGTTCCAAATTCAATCGCCAAACGCGAAATGGAAGAAAGGTGTATGGTGCCTTTATACTCTTCCTAGGATAATAAGCATATACAGATTCAAGATCACCATAGGACGTTTTAATTGTAACGTCCTAAAAAAATAAAAACAAAAAAAAAAAGACCACTTAGGCAGGCTATTCACTCTAACGTTTTGATCTTTTTGTGGCATGTTCTTTTTTACACTACCTCTGAAAGCTCTATTTCTATACCTCTCATGAACTCTCTGTCTGACAAAGCTAGAGATTTGAATGAGAACACCAGAGCTACCAAAATTCCAGCTTATTTCATCCACTCCAGCACCAATAACCCTGTTTTCAAGCAGTCTCAAAAATAGCATTGAACTCTTCAGTTCTTCGTTCGAACGATTTCTCTTAGTCATTATATTCCAGTGTGTGCATGGCTCATTCCTTCTTGCATCCCTCCCCAAACTCATAGATACTATGCACTATTTTGTGCTTGATTAAGCCAGGTTGCCCCTGGCAATACCAAACCCAGTTTTCCAAAAGGGCTTCATCGCCTCGTCTCAAGTGTCCAATTCTGAACCTTTAATTTAACAAGGGTAAGGATACTGCCTTCAATTCACTAGATCGCTCCGCTTTCTCTCGAAAGAACCATTCCAAAGAAAGTTCCTCATTTTCCTCGGCATCACGAGATGCACATAAAAAAGGTAGGCAATTTTACTAGGACTACGACACACACAGCCAAGCTTCTTCCCCCTTTGGATAACTACCTCCATTTATGAAGCTTGAGTAAGACTTTTTCCTTCATGGGTTCCCAAAACTTAAGCCTCTTTGGTTATCTGATTGTCACCAAAGGGGATATCCCCAACTAAGATAGTACAATTCACAAGCTTACACCCCCAACCTTGCTACAATACAAACTCCAGGACAAAATATGAAAACCTATGTGATAACAAGCAAGAAGGGCCAAAGCATCCACAAACTGCTGGTACATTGCACAACAGAACCCCTAAAATCATTCCACAAACTGCTGGTACATTGCACAACAGAACCCCTAAAATCATTCACAATACAGCCATAATTCCAAGCACCTTACCCTATTCCTTCCACATCATAATTTACAGTTAAACAAAATTTGCGTCAAATCTCGATATTCAAATGCCGTTTACATCAGATTAGTGCCATTTAGAACTAATCAGAAAATTTAAACCATCCCAAATACAATCGATCTTCATGGCCTTACCCATGTATAAACACTACTAAAACAACAAATCGAGATGCGCAAAGCCAAACGAATGTAAAGGGCAGAAATCATACGGACCTCTGGCAGGTAAACAAAGAAGCGTCGGGAGCGACCGCCAAGGACTCCGCTGCAGTAGCGAGGCGCTGCCCAAAGAAAGCAGCCAATGAAGGAATAGAGGCTTTCCCACTAGCCCAAGTCGCTAGGTTTTCCAAATGATTCAAATAAGTTTTGACATTGTTAGAGACTTTGGGTTTGAATTTCCCAGTGATTTCCTGTCTAATAGTTATCGAATCTTGCGGACCGGATGTCGGGTTAGACGCTCCTTTCTTCGTATTTCCCTTCCTCTTGGCCATGTCAAGAACAGAAATTCAGCTCAATCTACTTTGAGCTTACAACATGATTCCTTGACGAAGAACGAACTCTTGAGAGAGAGACGAAGCGAACGGCGCGAAGAACAAAGACTGAAAAAAGTGACAATCGGAGACAAAGGCGGAAACGGGAAACTCAGACGAAGCGAACGGCGCGAAGAACAAATCCTGTCTAATAACTTTGTTTTTAGATTTTATTTCTTATTTCCTTTTTTTAATTACGATTAAAATTATTAAAAAAAAAATATTAAATTTTTTATTTCTTAAATCTTAAAATTTTATTGAGATCTCAAGCGTGTTTTAAAAGAAAAAAAAATGTAAAATTAAATTAGAAATATAATGGTTAAATTATTTTTTAAATAATTTATAATGTCTAATAAATCCGATAAGAAAAAGGCTTTCCACATGTCTTTCTCACGAGCCATATGTGCCGAAAAGAAGCTGACAACAAGGGTCGATCTCACTAAAAAATACCCTTAAACTTATTTTAAAAATTAAAAATACTCTTTTGATTAATATATTGACAGAAACTTAATTTCACGGCTTAAAATTACCCATAAATTTTATAAAATATCATTAACACCAAAAAAAAAAAAATTAAATAGCTGAAGAGTATTTTTGTAAATTAAAAAAATGTAATTTATTTATTGAAATATTATTAAAAAAAAAAGACAAAATGTTATTTTTATTAATTCAGCTAAATCCCAATTTTAAATATCAATCAACGAGTTTGAAACTTACACGCTACCTCTTTGTTGAGGAGCTGGCAAATAGTAATCCAACTCAACATGTGGGCCCCCCCACCATAACCCTATCCTTATAGGTTGCATTTATCACACGTGTTTAATTAATTTTCTCCTTTTTTCTTGGGTCTTATGATTCATGTTTAATTTTTAATTATCATTTTTAAAACTTTTTAAAATATTTATGTTTTTTTCCAAATTATCAAAAAGAAAATAATTTATGCTTTAAGTCGACATTATCATTTAAATATTATTAAACTTGAATTTTAAATACCAATAAATAATACTTTTCATATTATAGATATTTTATTTTGTCCAGCTTTATGGGACATTGCATCTTAAATAATTGTACTATAAAACTTTAAATAATCAAAATATATATATTTTTTTTAAATTAATTTTAAATTATCCATTTTGAGTTTTATTTTGATTTCATACACAAATTCAATTTTGATCACTTTATTCTTAAATATTATATATTATTTTATAAAAAAAATATAATCTTTTTAAAATTCATTATTTTCCCATATTTTTATTAAGAAAAACCCAATTCAAAATTTTAATTTTTAATTCAATATCTAAACTAAATTTATAAAATTGTAAATTAAGTCGATGAATTTTGTTTATTTTTTAATTCACATATCTATTTGATCAATAATTGAGGACTAAAAATTTCATTAATCAATTAATTTTGTAATTATTAGACATTTTTTAAGATTTAAAAATTAATTTAATTTAGATAAAGGTTTTAAGTCAAAATGACGTTGACTAAATGGGTAATATAGTAATTTTGAAAAACGAATTTAATTATTTCCTATTTATTCGGAAATTGTAGTTTGAAAATAATATTATATCTTTAAATTGAGATTAGGGGCGACAATCTAGATGGGATAATAATGATTATGTTCTTTAATCTTATCGGAAAGGCCGTGGCAGAAACGTAATAAAAGAGGAAAATTTAGGGCAAATGGAGAAGAAACGAGACGGTGACCGACACGCGGCCTTCCAGCCGGTCGCACTGGTCGGCGTGCGCGACCAGTCTCCTTACGAAGATGGCCACCGTGTTCTTCTTTCTTTCATTCATTACTCTCTATTCTGAATATTAACCACAAAACTCTTTGCCCCTTCTTAAATCCCTTCCCTGTGTGAGACAGAAACGGATTCTTTCCTTTCGTGTTCCGCAATTTAACCCCTAACCAGAAACCCCTCTCTCCTTATCATCATCGAATCCAATTCCGGATTCTTCTTGGTAATTGCTTCCTTCTTGTTCTCTATTTGGAAGTGATTTTTGGTTGATTTGTGTTGAGGGTTGCGTTTTGTTCGAGATTTGGGCGATACCCATCGACCCTTTTTAGATGTTTTTCATGCCCCTGTTTCCTTTTGCCGTTTTGGAATAGTGGGTTTTGTGGATTCTGATCTGTTTTTTTGGGAATGTTTGTGGCAGTGGTTTGAATTGTGTGTTGTGTTGTGTTGTTCTTTTTCTATTTTTGTCAAAAACGACAGCTCGGTGTTCTGTGTTTTTCTTTCTGTCTGAAACTTGGATGATTCTGGTGTGTTGGTTTTGTTTTTGAGTATAAATTTGGTCGGATTCTAGTTGTGTTAAACCAGTCAACTGGTTAGGATGGTTCAGTCGATTGCAGCAGCTTCTCTTTTTGGCCATCAGCTGCTATGTGGAGGAGCTTTTGTTAAGAACACGTCCAACAAGAGGAAGAACAGCAGGTCGCCGCCGTCCGAATTCATTGGAAAGCGGCTGATTTCGTCTCCTTTGTCAGTGAAGGCTTCATCATTGGAGGCGACAAAAGAAGCATATTCATTCAAAGAGGACAGAATACCAAAGGATTGGAACTATGATATTGATGCTGGCTTTGATAGAAAGCCAGGCTTATGGCCTCCAGAGAACAAAGCAGATAACCCTTCATTGCAGAATCCATTGCTTCGACAAGAAAGAATGGGCTGTGGTTGGTTGGGTGCCATTTTTGAGTGGGAGGGTGTGCTCATTGAGGACAATCCTGATATTGAGAAGCAGGCCTGGTTAGCTCTTTCTGAGGAAGAAGGAAAGTCACCTCCCCCAGCTTTTATCCTTAGAAGAATAGAAGGGATGAAGAATGAACAAGCCATTTCTGAAGTTCTTTGCTGGTCAAGAGATCCATCTCAGTTGAGAAGAATGGCTGCTAGGAAGGAAGAAATCTATCAAGCATTGCAGGGTGGAATTTACAGACTAAGAGCTGGATCAAAGGAGTTCGTGAATGTCCTGATGCATTACAAGATCCCCATGGCACTTGTTTCGACTCGTCCTAGAGAAGCTTTGGAATCAGCCATGGGAACGATCGGTATCGATGGCGATTTCAATGTGATTATAGCTGCGGAGGACGTTCATAGGGGAAAGCCTGATCCAGAAATGTTCGTTTATGCAGCACAGCTCTTGAACTTCATTCCTGAAAGGTGCATTGTGTTTGGGAATTCAAACCAAACTGTTGAGGCTGCTCATGATGCTCGGATGAAGTGTGTGGCTGTTGCGAGCAAGCATCCTGTGTATGAACTTGGGGCTGCAGACTTGGTGGTGAGATACCTTGACGAGCTGACGGTTGTCGATTTGAAGAATCTCGCCGATATCGAGTCCTCTGAGTTTGGTTCGGGAGAGGCGGAGTTGGAGATGGAGTTGGAGGAAGAGAATGAATCTCCATCAACCATGACAGCAGTTGATGATATGTTGTGGTGACTATGGGTAAATGTACATAATTTATTGCTGTGATTCTTAACGTTTATAGTTAGTGATCTGTGTATAAAAAAGGTGGGAAATATTTACCAAAAGGAACACGAAACTGGTCTGCATTGGACCAACTCAATGATATATGTATGCATTTTTCTATTTCTGTGCAATGATTCCTTCCTGCTAAATTAACACGTTTGTTATGGATTCATGATATTATTCAAGATCGTTCTTCTTACATTTTATGATACGACACTCGAGCGGTGGTTGTTTTTCAAGGGTGTGATACCACCGCCTATTAGGTCCGATGAGTGCAGACAGGCGTTCACTTAAAGTAGTAGGGTGTGAGGAGACCCGCATGTACAGCCTCCACCTATTAGGCCTGACAAGCACAGACATACGTTCACTTGTAGTTGGGTGTGAGGAGACTCGCATGTATAGTTTTTAAGGATGTGATACCACCACCGATCCCACCACCTATTAGGCCTGACGAGTAGAGATAGACATTCACTTGAAGTCGGGTGTGGGGGGACTCGCATGTACGGTTTTTTAAGGGACAAGTTGTCTTATACATTATCATGACCGAGTTTGGTTATTAAACAAAAACATCAAAGACGACCTGCGTATAGCAGTCGATTGCTGCTCTAAAACCGTTATGCCGAAAAGCAAGATCTCCATTTTTATTTGAACTCAAGGTTTTCTGCATCTGGTTGGTCCATAATTCTTTATGGAGCGTAGTAACTACACAAGAAGTGTATGGAAGAACAGGATGAAAAACAGCCATGATTGTAATTGGATGAAATTGAGGTTTGTTGCATTGTAATATGGACTTATTGGGTACGTCGAAAGTTGATGTGAGATCTTGGTCGGGGAGGAGAACGAAACATTCTTTATAAGGAGGTGTTCCAGACGCGCTTTAAAAACCTTGAGGGAAAACCCAAAAAAAAAATACAAAGAAGACCGTAACAGTGGACTTGGGCTATTACCAATGGTATCAAACCGCGCGATGTGCCAATAAGGAGGCTGAGTCCCAAAGGAGTGGATACGAGACGGTATGCCAGTAAGAACGCTGGCCCCACATCGGAGCAGATTGGGAGGTTCCACATTGATAGGGAAGGGAACAAGCGTCAGCAAACACGTTGGACTCCGAAGAAGGTGGATTGTGAGATCCCACAATAGTTCGGGAACCAAACCTCTGACCTTTCTTGATAAATTTTTTTTTATCGAAATAAAATAATATTTAGGATGTGTTAGAAAATAATGTGTTTTTAAAATCACTTTTTGTGTCGCAAGAAATCGTTCTCAAAATATCTGATCTAACATCGATTATCCAATCCTATCCCAATTGCGAAGCGCGCCGTAGAGTTTTAATCTTAAATTCTTGAGCGTATTCGTAAATCATCCACATTTCGGCATTTCAATCTCCGACGAACGCTTGCTTTCGAGAGGAATCGAAAATGGCGCTTAAAGTTTATGCGGATCGGATGTCACAGCCATCTCGCGCCGTCCTCATCTTCTGCAAGTAAATCTCTTCCCCTTTCCATGAATTTTGCTTCACAGCTTGTTTGGTATTTGAAACTTCTTCTTCTTCTTTTTCTTCTTCGTTTAATGGTGTTTAGGGTTAACGGGATTGCATTTGAGGAGGTGCGGGTAGACTTGTCCAAACTCCAACAGCTGTCTCCCGAATTCAAAGGTGGGCTAGCGGCGACGTGAGTGTGTGGTATCAATCTGTTGATGCCCTTTACACTTTTGGATGTATTAATTTTTAACGTTCTTGTGAATTCGATGAACATAATACCCAAATCTCTGGAACTGATACTTCGTATTGTATCGGATAATTTTATGGTAAAGAGTGATGACATATGGTTGCTGATTGGTTAATAAATGAATCCATAATTGTTCATCTGTTCTATATTTTTCATCTCTAATGGACTTTTGGATTTTGCTTGTAGAGGTCAACCCAATGGCAAAGGTTCCTGCCATTGTTGATGGGAGATTTAAGCTGTTCGAGAGGTAATGAAAGATTTGTTTTGAACATTTTTTGTAGATATTGTGATCACGCAAGAGCAAGGAATTTCTCCAGTTTGTAACTATATGTGGCTTCTTTTTAGGGCAAGCTTAAGGAATGATAGACTGAACCCAAAATCTTATTTTTCATGTTCTTGCAGAAAAAAAAGTATAATATTGCATTCAACTCCCTTATCTTTTTGCTATTTAATTGGTCTTTGTAGCTCCCGAAGGCAAACTAGAGTTCGAGAATCTTACTCGTGTACCTAAATTGTTTTCAAGATTATGCTTGTACTTGTGGATCATTTGTGTTTAATATCTACTTTGATATTTATCGTCATGTTGAGATTTTTGAAAACTGTACCAACAATTGCACTATCCTAATTCAATTGAGGCTGCTATGTGTCACAGTCATGCTTGTCTAAGGTGTGTTGTCTATGGCTGCATGTTGGATGTCCCGTTCATTCTTGTCTAGGATGTGTTGTCCATGGCCGCATGCCTGTTCCAAACCCTTTTTACATGCTTTCATCTTAGATAGGCCTTTACTATTTCATGTTGTGTCAATGCGGGGGTGTGTGACTGGTCACCTAAATCATGTCTACACTTGTCAGGGCTAAAATGCCCCGAAATGTACAATAGAGGATATGACTAGTCATCAATTCTTCTTACTTGGGTTATATGCACTTTTGTATGGTCAGCCACAAAGCCTGCTTCCCAATTTTGATATGGTTACTATGTTATTTTTAATATTGTTCATTGCTTCGTTTTCTTTTTGCAGTCATGCTATTCTTATCTACCTTTCTTGTGCGTTTCCTGGTGTGGCAGATCACTGGTAAGTGGTTCCTCATTTCTCACGGTTGTTTCATGGTTCTCTCCATTAATATAAATCAATTTCGGAGATTCATTTCCTAATTTTAGTATTCTGAATAAGGACGGACGGATAAATTTGACTTCTGTTGGTGTTTAGTTCAACGGCTCTTGCTTTGAGTTCTGATCTTTTACTTCGAGTGCACATGATTTAGTGTCTTGGTTTTTGTTTTTTCAAGAGTAGTCCAATACTTAGTTGAACCTAACAACTTAGTTCTCTACAGAATTGATGAGTTCTAGCTGATTCCAGTTGATTCAAATAAATATATTGTTCTTTGCATTGTTGTAGCTGTGGATTATTGTTTATGAATTCATTTAACCGTTCATGTATATATATTTAGCACCCATGATTGAAAGCTTAAGCAATTTTAATAGGCTCAGATCTTGTAACAGAATTTCTATTCATGTAACTAGGTATCCAGCCGATCTTTTCAAGAGGGCTAAAATAAACTCTGTATTGGACTGGCATCATTCTAATTTACGGATTGGTGCAGGTATATTACTCAACATATGTTTTTTCTTTCTGATAATTCTAAATGCTTTCCAACATCATATCATAGTGTTTGTATCAAGTAGATAAAGTTTTTTTTTCATATTCACAATGGTTATGATGACTTGTTTTGTATCTTTTTCAGCTCCTTTTGTATTCTATACTGTTCTAGCACCTTTGTTTGGCCGTCCTCAGAATTCTCAAGCAGCTGCTGAAGCTGAGGTGCTTTTATCCAAGTCACTTTCGAAAATCGAGTCATTTTGGCTGAAGGGGAACGGGAAGTTTTTGGTAGGCGGCCTTAAACCATCCATAGCTGATCTAAGCTTGGTTTGTGAAATCATGCAACTAGAGGTACGTATACACACTGAGCAATTACTTCTAATAGCTTTTTAAGAACACTTGAATACACTCAAGAACAACCAATTACATTCTCTTTGCATCATGATTGTTCTATGAAGGAGCCCATAAAACAAACCAGAAGGGTGGCATTAGACTGCCGAGGCAGCCGTCTTGCTTCAAGAGTTCTATTCCTTCTCATTTTCTAAATCTACAAAAAGTTGATTCCACGTCTAGGATTGAACTTATTATGTTCTAGACATTTCATGGATTTCACTGGATCTCTAATGGTGGTGGTTAACTTGTTGAATATGCAGCTTTTGGATGAGAAGGATCACAGTCGAATTCTGGGTCCGTACCAGAAAGTGAGGGAGTGGGTTGAGAATACTAGAAATGCTGCAAACCCACATTTTGATGAGGTTCATAAGCTTCTCTTTAAGCTCAAAGCAACCCTTCAAAAGCAGCGCTCAGAAAAATTGACTTCAAAGATGTGAAGTTTTGGCTGTCTGTCTAATTACTGCAATGGAATAAGTGCCATTAATAAGAAAAGGTGTGAAGATGAGCTTCAGTGTAAGTAGTTTGTGTTACTTTCGATAGAAGGATAAGAACTCGTTTCGTTCTGTGTAAACGTACCACAGTTTCATTAATAGACTCGTGCGTTATAAATTATCCCTTTCTTTTCTCATAGCATCATGTATCAAGAACTCTTAAACCATAAATGAGAGGCCAAATTCTAGAGGTTGTGGAGAGGGGCAATACAAAGGCAAAAATACTGGTTTTTAGTAAAGAGAACCTATTCATTTGTAGTAATTTATGCACGAACATCATTCGATCCGGGCCTCATAGTATTTACAAGAACAAAGAAAGAACCTCAAACTGGAAAAAGAACAGGTAATACATTTGTGTATATATATATTTATATATCTGATCATCTATGTGTTAGCTCGAACCTGATCTATGAAGAAAGTGCAAGTTCAGCCCATGCAAGAGAAGACGCCTTCAACTCGACAGAGACCGAGGTGTCAATTCTGGTCTCCAATGTGCTGCATATGTCCCGCATACAAATCAACTTCGTGGGTTGTGGATGAATGCAAAGATTTACCACCTCGCATATCGTCCTCAGATCTTCATCTGCAAAATGCTTCACTTCTGGGTCTACTAAGCAAAACATCTCGTCTGGCGATTCAAGGTATTCCTTGGCCTGATGAGAAAAAGAAAATTTGTTAGCTTTTTTTCCCTCTAGGATCAGTGATTTAACATTATTGTAACAACAAAGTTCCTGTCGAAAAGCTCAAAGATACTCGAGTTTCTCACCCAGTCTACCAAGCATTCTTTGTCCTTACAGTATGGAGGTCTCCCACTGATTACTTCCAGTAAAATAACACCGAAGGCGTAGATGTTACTTTCTATGTCGAGATGACGTGGTTCAAGAGAATTTGGAAGAATGCATTGAGCGACTTGGTTTCCAATGGAGCCTGAGTTTTTTTCTGACCTTGAAAGAATGGTCTTCCAGCTTTCAAAGTCAACCAGCTGCAGTTGAAGCCAAGAAATCTCTCATTAAGATCCAAGGATTATAAGAGATCATTTGTAAGATCGGATTTAAAAGGAAAAACTTCTCAGCTGTTTCACCTTCGGTGAGAAATCATCTGTAAGATATACAGAACCAGAATTCAACTCTGATATAGTAATTGGTGGTTGGAGTTCACTATGAAGATACTTAAGACCACGAGCAATGCCTAAGATAATATTCATACGTCGTGTCCAGGAGAAACAACCTTCTCCATCTGCAGGCACCACAAGTATTACTCTCCAAAATAATGAATTTGGCAAAGGAGGTTAAAAAAGGAACTCTACTTACAATGAAGGTGCTCGTATAATGTTCCATTCGATGCGTACTGAAAAACCAACATCCTTGTAAATGGACTGCTTTCTTTACAATAGCCTAGCAACTTTCCTACATTCTCATGATTTAGTCTTGCTAGATCTGCCACCTGAAGGGGAATGAACAAAAACAATCACTTCACTGATTAGCAGCTTCAGGTTTCAATCGAACGCACGATGGTTCAAACGTCTCCCAAAATGAAAACATCAGAAAGGAGTTTAGAACTTCGGTCGAGAACGATCATACCTCTTGCTGAAAATAGAGCTCAAGATAGTCTGTCCAGTTTTCTTCTTTAATGCATATTGAGATAACAGCAATCTCAGGCCCACCTTTCATGGTGCCCTTGTATACTAGACTGTCCGGTGAGGAGCCAATGATATTACTGAAATCTTCGCAGGCTACTTCAAGCTCTTGCCTAGTGATGCTTGGTACGTCTTTCAGCATCTCAGTGTCTGTCAAAAAATTACAAAAGTTTAAGCAAACATTCATGACAAACAGAGCTAACTACATCGACACGAAGAAGTTGAAGTTATGAAACAAACCGATGTAAAGGCTATCATGGTCCTTCCCACTTGAGAATTTCTTCCACGGAATGATGATCGAGGATTTACCCGTGCATTTTCGAAGAGAAGTGATCACAGCAACAATAAATAGAGAACCCGTCATGATCCCAGTAATGACTTCAAGGGTTAGAAGCCAGGCAGGTTTTGAAGTTCTTTGGTGTTTGGAAGCATGCTGAACAGGTACGTGCTTCGAGCTACCTCCTGGATGTGATTCAGCAGGTGGAGAACCACCACCTACTACAGAAATTTTTATCACAAACTTCAGTGATCAAAACGAAGGGGAAGACCGGCTTACACCAACCCAAGGAAACAGCTAGAAGCCTACAGTTCGGCTACATAGGCCTATATACATAAATATATTTAGGATTCAATTTTTGCTGGTGTCAGATTTCTTAGCCATTAATATCATTTGTGGTTTTACAAATAGCAAAGTAGCTACTACCCCTACCCCTGCGTAACAAGCTCTTATTGTCCTATTTAGGCTTTTCCTTTCGGGCTTCACCTTAAGGTTTTTAAAATGTGTCTGCTAGAGAGAGGTTTCCACACCCTTCTAAGGAATGTTTCGTTGGCACACCGCTCGGTGTCTGGCTTTGATACCATTTGCAACAACCTAAGCCCATCGCTAGTGTTGTCCTCTTTAGGTTTTCTCTCTCGAGTTTCCCCTCAAGGTTTTTAAAACGCGTCTACTAGAGAGAGGTTTCCACACCCTTATAAAAAAAATTTGTTCTCCTCTCCAATCAATTTGAGATCTTGAAATTAGTGGGAGATTTCTTGTCTTCCCCACGCACTCTTCAATTTGGTTGTGTCTTAATTCAATGTTTCCAATATTAAAACAAACAAACAAATATATACATAAACGCAAAAAGGAACAAGGTCAATTTTACCACATTGAGCTGCAGTTCGCTGTTTAGGATCATTGAAATGAAAACAGTTCCCTCGAAAACTTGCCCTGTACGGATGAAATCAGCAAAAGTAAAGAAATGAAGTGAATAGTATTGATGATGAAAGAAAACCTGGAAAGGTTACCTTGGAAGATAGTCCAAGCACTTGGGTACTTTCCCAACAAAGAAATTGTATGAAAAATCTGCAAACTTGAGCTCAGTTGAGTGACAGAGTCCAGTTGCATTTGAAGCATACCTGAAACATGATGATAAGAGATGAGGTGCAGACAATGAAAATAGATTGTTAAAGGAAAAGGGCCATAAAACATTGAATTGAGTTCCAAAACAGGTTTTCCTCAGTTATTATAAGAAGGTAATTTATAACTCAATGCACTTATGTTCATAAGCCAAATGAGAAGCATTCATGTAGGCATTCACTATGCCTTATTCATGATCCATATCTAAAAATACTGTCTATTGTGGATATTGACCACGAACTTATGGTGCAGAATCCTAGCCCTTTTCCCAACTTATAGGAGTGTGCTCCGGAGAATATTACACAGTTTGTCAGATGTCCATCGGATGATTCAAAAGGTAATTTTGTTTATATTTGGTGGATTACCATCTCTAGTATGCAGCCTTATTAAGAGAAATCCGCATAGAGAATCTAAAGAATCTAAAGAATCCTCAAGGAGATATTGGGGCTGGTGCAAGAGACTAAGCCTTGCTTTTTGGGAAAGCTAAAGAGGACAATATCTGCTAACGGTGAGCTTAAGCTGTTACACTTTTTTTATGGCCTCTAGACGGTGTTCCATAATTTTTCTCCACTTTTCATTTACTTTATATGGAAAACCACCATTTTGGTTGGCTTTGGATGAAAGTATTCCTAAAGCTCCCTATATTTTACATCTCCCTTTGAGGAAATTGTTTCTTATACAAAAAATTGTATAATCAAATCACATGTAAATACTTACATTGTATGCATATTGGATGTAAGTTCTAAGATATCACCATCTGGAATAGATCCTTGAAGTTTATTCCTATCTAACCTAAGTTCTCTGAGGTATCTCAAATTTCCGAGCTCCGGGGGTAGCCTCCCGGTCAATCCATTCGATCCAAAGTTGCTGCAACAATAAAGAAGAATCTAAGAGCAGTGAGGAAAGTTCACAAAGAAGCAAATTCAAAGCTCAATCAAAAGAAAAATCAAGTTATTTGCTTCACATTTTCAGAATATCTGTCAAACTCCCAATCTCTGAAGGGATCGAGCCTGAGAGTTGGTTCATCCCCAAATCAAGAACCTTGAGTTTCTTTAATAACCCCAGCTCCTTGGGTATTGTTCCAAGCAGATTGTTGCCATGAAGATACAATTCTTGCAGGAAGCTGAGTTGACCCAAGCTTGGTGCTAGAAACCCTTTCAGCAATGCCCCAGAAACGTCACTGCAACATCGAACTATAATAGCTGAACACAGAGCAAAAGAAAAGAAAAAGAGCCACAGAGCACAGGAAACATACTTACAGCTTTATAACATGGCCACCATCTGAAGAACAGGCAATGCCAGACCAGTTACAGGGATTTTCAACTTGTAAATTCCAATTTGATAAAACTCGCTTTGGATCTTTAGATATTTGTTGTTTGAAAATTTTAAGAGCCGATGCTGGAGAAAAGTAGAAAACCAAGAACATCCCAGTCTATGAGTTCTTCTTTCTGATTAGCAATTGATATAACTTGAACCAGATATAGAAACAAAAACAGATATAGGAAACTATGATCGAAGAGCTGAAACAGAAGTATGATTGAATCAAGATCCGAATCCCAATAAAAACTAAGCATATCATCTCTTGAATTTGTTCTAAAGAAATTTAGAAAATATACCCAGAAAAGATCAGGATCTAGCAGAGAAGTTCATATACCTTCATCCGATGCCAAGGAATCACCGGTCACAGTCAGAACTGCAAAGATCATACAGAAAATCTGAACGGAAGCAAAATATTCCATTCTCTCTTCAGTTTTTCCAAGGTAGAACAAAATCCAGATAGCTCAATGAACCCTCATTGCCCAAAGAAACGAAGAAGAAGCGGGAAACAAGCGAAGGAAATCAAGGAAGTATGAGATGAAGTTCTTATCAGGAAAACAACTCTGCATTATCCTTCCACTCCCAGATCCTACCAAAACTGCAATCTACTAATCTCTCCATTAATCGCAAGAACAATCAGTATAAACCAAAAAAACCAGAGAAAATAAGGGGAAATTTGAATATGAAGAGCCCATGAGGGAGATGTGAGGTTGAAGAGAAA
Organism: Cucurbita moschata; assembly: GCF_002738365.1. NCBI lineage: Eukaryota > Viridiplantae > Streptophyta > Magnoliopsida > Cucurbitales > Cucurbitaceae > Cucurbita > Cucurbita moschata. The sequence continues at coordinate 120,447 of NW_019268580.1, forward strand.
GAGAAACTTGGATTAGAAGAGAGGGTTTGAGGAACAGTAAAACAGAGAGAAAAGTTGTTGAAGAAAATGAAATGGATTGCGAATTTTGAAGAAACGAAAGCGATGGATTAAAGTGGGTATGAGATTGAGAATGTTGCCTTCACTTTTTGGTGCCATATTCGGAGCTTTCAGCAGCGCCTCGCCTTGCTTCGGCGCTTCCTGTAAGCTTTTCTAAACATTCAACCATGGCGATTCTTCTTCTTCCTCCAGCCACAGACATTATCTACTTACAAATAACCTTTTATTTAATTATTCATTATTGTAAAATTATTTTTACATAAACTATATGAATTTTAGGTTTTAATTTATGACACCTAATTTACAATATAAATTATATTAATCATAACATTAATTTAAATAATTTTTTAATAAATGAAGAAGATTATAAAGCATCTAATCATTCTTGACTAAATTAAAAAATTTATAAGTCAATGAATAATATGTATATATATATATATATATATATATATATATAGAAAGGAAACATTATATTATATGAAAATGAATGTGTATAGTTGATGCAATTTATAATAATTAATAATAAGTTTAGCATATGATATGACTCATTGATAAACATATTGGTCCACCTCATTAAACTATGGAAATATATATATATATATATTTTAAAGTATTTGATTAATAAAATAAATCATACTAAATTATTATAATTTGTATCCATTTAATCCTTAAATTTTTAAAAATTATCAATTTAGTCCCATTTTTTTAAATTTATGGATTTATCAATATCTATGGACATAAAAATTCAAATTCATATCTAATATATCTAATATATCAATGTTACAAGTTCGAGTTAGGTTCTTTTAGATTGAATAGAGTTCAAAACCTAACTCAACCTTCTATTTTCGGGTTGGTTTTTTTTAATTATTTAAAGAATCTTATTTATTTCCAGTAAATAAATAATTAAAATCTAAAAAAGAACTCAAATATTAAATATTCACATATCTCAAACACATTATTAACATCAATCATAAACGAGAAATTTTCTTAATTTTTAAAATAATCTTAAAAAGTAAAATGGATCAGGGTGTTTTTGAGTTTGTTTGGTTGACCGGAACAAAAATATGTCAACCTCTTGTTTGAAATTTTGATTTCCAAAAAATTCAATCCAACTCAAACGGAAAACAAAAAAGTCAAACCCAACCCAACACTTATAGAGCAGTCGAGATTAATTGGATCCGGCATGAATGCCTCTATATAAATCAATTAATTTTTTTTAATTAATAGAAAATTTAAAAACTTGTAGACTCCTTGCAAATTAATAAACAAACTAATAAAATTTTAATAAAAATGTATTAAAAAAAATTAGGATTTAATTTTAAAATTTTAATTATAAAATTTTAGAAATGAGAGAGAATGATTGGTTGCCCAAACATGAAGCAACCCACAGAACAGCCACCATAATTAAAAATAAAATAATAATAATAATAATAATAATAATAAATTCACCTCCCTTGCTTTTCTCTTTTTTCCATTAAAGTTAAATTACATTTATTTTTTTTGATCGAATCATTTATTTTCTTAATTCATTTATGCTAACTTTCCAACTACTTTTAAATATACATTTCCAAAAAATTAATAATCTAATTTCCTTAAATCAAAATTAAATGCATTTGAATAATTTGAAATAGAAATAAATAATTTATATTATAAAGTATCATCGATGTTTAATGTTTCATTGGGCCAACTCAAAACTGTTGATTGATTTGATCGGGAGCGAGTTTTATATACGTATCCGAAAATTGAGATAAACATATATAGAGTCAACCGTCTAAATCTGAACTAGCTGGAATACTTAATGAAAAATAAAATCAAATTAATTAATATGAACTAACCCTCCCCATTAATTGTCTATTTCCTTAAAAAAAAAATCGAAAAATAGATTAAATGTTTCGATATACAGTAATTTTTATTTATTTATTTAGGTTTTACGTGTAATTGTTAAAAAAAATATGCGGTCTTAATTTATTTATGTACTTGTCTTTACTCGACCGTCGTATGAATTATTATAAGTCTCACAATAACTATACTTTCGAGATTTACAATTTTTTTTATTCTACATTTAAAGATTTTACCGACATGATTAAGTTATGGACATGACTTGTATACAATATATTAAAGATAACGACTCTACAAATTAATTTTAAAATGGTTTTTTTTAATCATAATTAAATATTTGAGTATAAATCTATTTAAATGTTTTTTTTTTTTTTTTTTTTTTTTTTTTTTTTTT